>NC_044498.1:45313535-45368535 GCF_902362185.1 Chanos chanos | reverse complement strand
TTATGTACATTGATTTGAAGTGGTTTTGTAGGTTTCCACACTCCACATGCTACTGTCTGTTGCAATGTCTGTCTTGCTATGTGTTGCTGCCCCCTTGTGGGCTTATGGCACAATGTTTTTTAACTATTGCAATACCTTTTGAGTGACTTGTCACATAGGTAATACGAGCTGATAGACGGACAGAAAGATAAAAACGAACATGATTTACTAAAATAACTTTTGGTACATACGACTATGTTCTGAGTTCAAAGAAAACAATGCTTTTCTAAACCCACGAGTACAATTCAGTTCGCTGCAACGATTTGGCATTCATGTTTGCAATATTTTTTTTTTTTTTTTACCAAAGCGCTCGTAACCAGAAAGTACATAATCATCCAGAAAGTACACAATCGTCCAGTTACATTTCAAGACAAAACTATATCGGGAAATAACACAAATGATAGTAACAGTAAGCCAATAGTTGCAGTAAACTCAACTGGTTACGCAAATATTATAAATGAATGGATTTGGCGAAATGAGATAAAAAGAAAGCGATGGCAGTTTAATTCTATAGGTGGATTACGGGAACAAGAGTCTATATGTCTTTCTCATTTAGTGACATGCTGTGTTTTATTTTTACATTTTTTTGTGAGCTGTGGCCACAAGGAGGAGCTAAATATCCACGAGTTCCAATCGTCAAACGACATACTTTTACACAGAACGTTAAAAAACAACACATATACGAGTATAGCTGTTGCTTAAAGCAGGATATCCTCCACCAGTCATTTAAAATAGTCTGTATGTGTTAACAACAAGTCCTCACTATCATTGTTTTCGCACAGAGGGGAGAAAACACCCAGAAATTACCGGTAATCGATGGTGTCATCGAAGTGATTTTATTGAAATGGCAGAACAAATCGGAGCCGACTAAGAAACTCTGGAATTACTCGTTATCTATCGCATGAAACTATATAATTTATATACAGTCAAACTATTAACCTCATATTAATATAATTGGTATATAAGTTATGCATCACTAATTTACGTAATTAATCTGAGCAATCATTGAAATACAACCACAGACCGCCAGGAATGTCGGTTGACTTGGAATTTATTCGAATTAAACCACACAAGTGAGCTATCTTGACTACTGTTAAAAATAACACGTATCCTGAAATGTAGAGGGAAAAAACAGCTAATGTTACTTAATTCAGTAATAGTTTCCCATGTGTAGCCTAAACTAACATCCCACTGGAATAAAGCCGTGAGAAAATGGCATCTCAATGATTAACTATCAGTAGTTTTACATCCCTGCATTATAACTGAAGCTGTCGTCAGCAAACAGAGAAATGGAGGTAGCTCGTGAGAACCCAGCAGAAGTGGTTTATATGGGGAGCACACAACGAGAGAAGTGTCCGGGTGCACTCGCACCTCCGTTCATTAATAAACTAATTGACCATTTTGTTTCGCATTATCTATGTGTGCTCAGCTAATCTGTTCTCCTTAACTACCTGAAGATTTTCACTCGATTTCAATGAGCTGGGAAAAGTAACAAGCTTCCGCGCCACTGCCATATGCGTGACAACTAAAGTTTACATCTAACATGAAACACATAGACCCTTGTCCCACCCTAGCTCCTCGTGTCTCATATTTCGTCCACATTTTTACAATAATCACAATAATTTATTATCAGCACAAAAAAGACCAGTATAAAATATATAATTGGTGGGTTATTTGTTGTTGATGTAATCGCTAACAAAATTACAATTATTTTAGTGAGCAGTATAATAAAGTTTTTAAAAACGCTCGTCTTGGTTCGGGTACTGCATTGTGTTGACACAGGAGACTCTCCCTAGTCGCCCGTGAAACCCCGCCGCGCGCACTTTTTTCCTCCATCAAAACTCTTTTGTTTGAAGTTGGCACTTGCCTCGCGCTTAACGGTCAGTCTTCTCATTCTGAATACTTGGGAAAACAGGAACGACTCAATTTCCTGAGAGGAAAAAAAAGGCCGCATTGAAATGTTGCAGGGGATGTTTCATTAGCATAAAGTGCTTGTTCAGAATGGGGCCTCACCTTAGGGACCTTTCAGGCATCTTGTCTGCGCGTTAGAAGTCATTGTGTGCTCCATATTAAACCTTTCACAAAGACACAAAGACCAACCGATACTTCAAACGGTAGTAATGAATGGTAATGACTATTAGATGGAGTGGAAACGTCTTGCTCTGCAAATAAAATGCTAAAAGGAGACTTTTACAATTACCTACCCTAAAATACTCAAGTGAACCAGGCTGCACATTCCCTTTCTGTAATTTTGATGGCAGAAGACAGAGGAGAGTTTTCTGAATGTTTCTGTCCATCTTCATATGCCATACCTCCCCCCCCCCCCTCCCCACACACACACACACACACACACACACACACACACACACACACACACACACACACAGCCATCTGGTGTATGTGCATTGATACTTGTTTGTGAGATACTCTGCGGTGGGCTTGTGAGCCGCTGGTTTTGCCCAGTCATAGAGGCTGCTAGATGTGAATGAGAGTTTGTCAGATGAGAAGGCAGTGAAGAACTGAGATTAGCCGATTAGCTGCTGTGCTAATACTACGCTGGCAGTGGGGGGTGCAGACTGGAGCCTGGGGGACGACTAATTGGGACAGTGAACTCCCCTCCCTCTTTTTGTTTCTTTAGGGGGTTTTCCCAGGGTCCTCACCCCCCAGCCCCCGGCAAACTCCATGCCCCACTGTGAGATTACATCTGATCACATCAGTGATGCTTGTCGCATACGCATGAACATCAGCATACACACAGTTTCACACACAACCATGGGAAAAGAAGACACATTTAAGATTTTAATATTCCTATAACACTGTCTCCTCATTTCCTACCTGAGAAAACCCAGACATACAAGAGAAAACTGATTTCAGAAAAATACATTCAATAATGCAAACTTGAGAGGACCTGAGAGAGCTTTTAGGATTTTCTTGCAGCTTAGTTGTTATAGATACTCTCTCTCTCTCTTTCATACACACACACACACACACACACACAGATACAGACACACACAAACACACTTATACACATACACACGCATACACATATATACACCTGTGTATGCAAGTGTATGAATTTTCTAAACATGTTCTACTCAAACACAGACTGCGGCATCTTCTTGACAGAATCTTGTATGTAGGCCAAACAACTCAGAATACCTTTGAGATTTTACACCATACTCATAATTTAAGTGCGATTGTAATAAATTTGTAGTTAAGTATGGCTGTTTTTGAAAATATTGCATTTTATGTGACTAATAAATTGATGACATTACATGTACAAGTGACTAACAAAGAGTCCATCCACTTTTGTCAAAGACTGAGAGCCATGGGTTTACCCTGAAATGGCTGCTTTGCAAGCTAATATCAGTAACGGCGTAGACCTCTTTCCATATTTTCTTTTGTTTTGAGCTTGTAATGTTCATTCTGGGAGCTGATTGCTTTGACTGATTGAGCCATAAGTGGATTTAGAAAGTGGAACAGAAACATTGTGACAAGTGTGTCAACTAATAATCACTGTGTTCTTGGTAAAGGATTACTAATCCAAACTAATTATGACTGTCAGGACCACTGCGGCACAAAGCCACCATGCTAATATGCTTTGGTGTGCTTTAGTCTGCTACAGAGGAAAGACAACAAGAGGATACAAGCATGTCTAAAAGGTTCTGTCTGCAACAGAGACTCTCTCTCTCTCTCTCTCTCTCTCTCTCTCTCTCTGTCTTTCTTTCTCTCTCTCTCTCTCTCTCTCTCTGCTCACCTTTTGCCTTTGAGAGACAACAGCTGGCACGAAGCTCTTTTCTGTGTTCTTCTGCTTCTATTCTATTCTATGCTCTTAAACAATACAGAATGTATCCTAACTCTACACAAACATCAAAGGTTCTTTTCTCTGTGTGTGAATTAGGCAAAGAGCATTTTTATACAACGGATCTCTTTCAGTCAGAAAAAGAGAAGCGAGAGAGAGAGGGTGAGAGAGTTGTGTTCAGCCCCTCACGCATCCAAACGTCGACCAATATAAAGCTGAAGATGATACAGGGACGATTTCTTAGACAGTTTGGCTTGTCTTAGGTGAAAATGGAATGTTTTCCTTATTAAACAAGGGGCGTGCCATATTTATTAGATTTCATGTATTGCATCATTTCATGTATTTGATACATGTTTCCATGTATTTGCTGCGGTGTATTATTTGAATTTGTTCTCTGTTGGTGTTTTGACAGAGGATAGATTAAGTAGAAGTGACTCATGTTGCAGCTTTGTGTGACAGTGGCCTCACTCTGTAAGTCTGTACTTGCAATATTCAGAACATAGGATATCTTTCTGATAAACTCTATATACATTTTGTAGGTCACTCTGGGAAAAGGGCATCTGCTAAATTATCAAATGTAAATATATGTCTCCATCCATTTCTGGGTGCAATGAGTGTAGGAAAGAAAAGAAAGTGCACATGTATGATGTGACAACATGAAACAGACTTTGTCTATGTCTTGGCTGTATGTGTATGAAGTATGATGACACAAAGGTCGGTTGAGGGGGGTTACACAAGCGTTCAAAACGGGCTGCTTGCAGATATAGGCCTACATTAATTCTAGTCAGTTTGGGGTATTCTACAGTAAAATTACGGTGAAATATTCCTGCATTACCTGAAACATAAGAAAAATGAAGTTGATCAGAAAACAGCTGGAAGTGGATCTGCATTAAATTACGATCTTTGAGGTTTGTATGATCAAAGCTTTCTTTCTTTCGCTTCGTTTATTTCTGTACTTTCTCAAAGCCATTTATCAGATTGGCCGATTAATAAGATCCAGGGGTTTAAATTAATTTGTGATGGCTATAATTCTGAGCAGAAAATAATTTGTAAGATGTAATAATTATAGGACAGAATAATAGTACTGTTGGCATTACACCACCTGACACAGATATTTTCGAACACTGTGAAATAGGCCCAGTAAACATTAAACGTTAAATTAACCCACTCCCTGTCCCCCACAAAGATGATAGGACGAGATTTCCTTTCAAGAAGAAGCACAAGGGAACGTCCCTGTCCTCAAGCTCAGTAAACTCAAAAGGGCAATGAGGAAAGCTATCTTTAAATATGAAATTGCAGTTGCCCTTTTTGTAGCACCGGTAACGTAACCCTGTGAGTTTCCTACAGTGTTGCATATTTTATAATACGACACTTTATGTCACAATGGTGAATTTGTTGCGCAATGTGGTAAATGTCCTCATCCGAAATTTCGTAAAATTATCTCTCAAGTTTTCTGATTTTTGAAAAGTTATTAATCTTGAAGCCATGAGTAGCCTATGTACAAGTGTTTTACACTCGGAAATATCTTTCAATTCTTTTGTGCAGCTTACGTTTCAGCAGGTTTCAGACTCGACAGCTGTGGTTAAATAATTCCATACGTTTTCTTTATAGATTACTTTGATATTTTATATCTAACCCGAAGTACGTTAAACGTCTCGGTTTAACATGTCAGGGTTAAGTTTGTTTTTTTAACATTAATTTTTATAATCTATTTTTCGCGCGTTGAGTTATGCCATAGACAAGGCGACTGGCTAATTTACAGTAGGCTCTGTTTTGCTCTGTTTTATTTCTCTGTATAGTTTTCCTCGAAGGTTAATTAAAATTGCTTGTAAACAAAGGACAAAAACGGCTCATTGACTCTGTCTACTGATGTCTCCCAAGTTATTTGAAAGGACGACGAATCGGTTTAAAAATATATACTTTTATTTCATCCAAATGTACAAAAGTTCATGGCAAAAATCAGAATACTCTTTTAAGAGTAACAGTGTGACAGAAACATATCTTAAATATATAACTATCTATATTAATTAAATATTTTTTAAAAAATAGATAGAGCAAACTACTTTCCCCGTAGCTTTCAAAACAGTCTATGTACAAAGCTTTGACATCCTCCTGTTAAAACGCTTGTCAGTCTTGTCGTGAATCATCGATATCTATATCCGACTCTTCAGTGAAATCGATTTCTTCATCCTCGTTGACCTCGTCTTCGCAACCCTGAGATCCAGGACTCTTTGGTGGTGGTGCTGCAAGCCCAAGCTTGGCTAGTTTAGCCTGTTGCTGCTCAAGACTCTGTTTTCGCCATTTTATGCGTCGATTCTGGAACCAGACTTTAACCTAGAGGAGAGACCAAAGCAAACTGATTTTAGCTCTAGTGAAACAATAAGGAACAAAGATTTCTCGTAAAAATCGTCTATAGAGAGTAAGCTCGTATTAGTATTTGAAAGGGAGCCATAAGTACCTGCGCCTCGGTGAGCTGTAGAGCGGATGCCAGGAGGAAGCGCTCGGAGCCGACCATGTATTGCTGGCGAGCAAATTCCTTCTCGAGCCTTGATAGCTGCTCGTTGGTGAAGCTAGTGCGCATCCGCTTAGATTTTCCAGTTTTGTGTTTGTAGTGAGAGTGAACGCCGGCTTTCGACAGGACGGCATCTGCACGATAACATTTAAACATTGATTAGCACACTAAGCACAAGGTCTAGGGACAAATGATCACGGAGTTTAAAAGATACACATCATATTCATCCAGAAAGTTTACCTTGAGCGTAAAGAGTTCCACGGCACTGTGTGGGGTAGGCGTAAGGTGGGCAGCAGTAGACTGGATACCCGGTCTGTGCGTGCATAATACTTTGACCATAGAGGTAGTGTGGCAACGGAGAGCACATTTGTCCGGTGAGCGGTAGCACAGAGGTCGGCATTGATGTATAATTCACTCCGTCTCTCAGCGGACTTGTTCTGTTGCTTCCATTGTGGTCAGGTTTTGCGAGCAGTGCATCGATGGTGAAAGACTTCGTCACACTTGGTTTAAGAGAGGCCGAGCACACACTGCCCGCATAGTCCTGGTGGAGTGTTGCGTGGGGACGCACCGAGTATCCGTATGTTCCAAGAGCTCGTGCAGGGATCTGCATAGTGCCTCTCTAAACTCTCCGAAAAACTCTAAGAAGAGAAACTCTGTTATCCTTGGGTAGGCTGTTCGTCCAGTTTCAGTGAACAGGAGTGGAGTGATAGATGCCAAGGCATAGTGGCCACTTATATACCCAACCGAGACATGAGGTGTCAACGACCCCCAGGCGCGCTATTGTCTTTTTAAGTAGCAGATGAGTCAAACGAGCGGTACAACAAGGGATCCAATTAACTGATGGAGTTGTAACAAGCTGAGATTGTCAAATATCCTAATAGCCCTCTCCAAAACGAGCCCCCGGAGGTAACTCAGGAACACAGTGAGGGGGTCAGGAGCTGATGGGCAGGGGTCCAGATTTACTACAAATTCCGGCATGGCTTGCGCTACACAAGCTCTCAGCGCCGCTGAGAGAGAGCATTGATGTTACCAAATCATCTTATTTTGTGTTTGAAGAATCAAAGTGCGCCGACAGATGCACCACGTAGCGGAACAAATATCCTCACATTCGGAGGGTATCCGAGAAGAAATATAGACATCTAATCACGTTAAAGATTAGCCTGAGTCTCCCAGTAAAGAGGCTGTCGAAAAAATATTGTCTATACATTATTATAACAATCTTTAGTTTTTTGTTTTGTTCTCTTTTGAGTCATTATATTTCACTCTCACGTTTTGTTTCTCTGAGATGTTAACTGGGAATAGTAAAGTGTCAACTGGGAATAGTGGTATTCTAGAGTATCCTCAGTTAGAACTCATGTAAACACACTGATCATTTCTCCTCCTTCAGCACAGTCGCACATTGCGCGAGGTGTGTAATTTGGCAGTTTTGAAATGGTGCGTACTTCGGCAGTTTGGGTGTCGGCCGAAAATTGAAACAGAGAATGGCAGGGCCCTGGCGTCACATTTCTCGCGCTGGTTGCGAAGCCTAGCGGGCCCACTGGTTTTACTTGCTGTTTCGACAGTAATCCCAGTGAGAGGGCTAATCCGGGATGTGATGGCTTCATTAAAACTCTCTCTCTCTCTTCCCCTCTCTCTCTCTCTCTCAACCGATAATTAAAGATCCACTGTTAACCTAACAACCCATAGGAATGAATGTTTCTTTTTTTTTCTGAAAATCCCCGATGACGATGCCAAATGAATTTAATTATCACGATATAACTTAAATATCATTAGCTGTTGAGATCTGAGGAATAGTGATGTTTTGCAGGAATTTGTTTACGTAAAGAGGGACTCCCAATTATTGGCTCTCAATTAGGGACTTGAAACGCCACAGATGAAAAGCCGCGGCTTCTTTAAAGGAAGTGATTTGCTTTCTTACACTACCTTAGCACAAAGCATCTCTCTTTCAAGAGCGGATTATGGCCAGCTCTGCAAACTCTGACTCTCTCATTGCCACGGTCTTTGTGCGCTGTAGAGGAGTCGCTAAAACGCACTCAAACACAACAGGACAGGTTTCCCTTTGACTTGCGCACTTTCTAATTACTGCGCCGCACCTGACACCAGAGCGTCTAATGAACAGAACAAACAGTATTTTTTCTGCGCCTCTCCATCGTCATCATCCGACCACCCACGCCAAGTCCTACTGTTTGCTAACACACTGCTCTCAACGAAAGAAGTAAAAAGGAATCACGCCGCGCGAAGTAGTATTTACATATTACCGTTTTGTCCCTGTCGTCCTGACCTACACATCTGGACAAGCAATGTTCTGGTCACGCGCTGAAGAAAAAATCCCTCTCATGAATTATAAGTGCCATATTCTGATAAATACTTTTTTGTGCACTTTTATTATTTTGCATGTTATGGACGTTTTGTCAGTGTGTAATGATGGTAACGCACACTGTACTTTCAAATATAATACCAGTCTTTGCTGAACCTAAAAGCCACATTGACTGAAAACTGACCCAAGGCCTGCCGTGGCTATAACAGAAATTTAAGACCCATATTCATCCATAATTCCATCTTCAGTATCCACTCCAATCACACTCCTGAACATGACTCACAGAGTGGAGCAAAGCACAACTATGTTATGTGAACCTTGAAATTGTTCTGTCACAGTCTACAAAGTCTGACAATCAGTTAGAAATGAATGATACCTTTGTAGCAAACATTACAATGACCATGGAACATAAAACTATTTTCTGTACGACGATGAAAATGATCACAGTAGAACTGGTGAAAGTCAAGGCCCACGCGTGTTTGCGTATTGGAGCCAGACGGAGAATACGCAGATGGCTCTTTGTCCTGACTGCTCCTTTCATAGTCAGTGCATGTTACAGTAGCAGCCCCTCCTCCAAGGCATTGTCCCTCAGAAGACCCCAAAACACTGAAACTGACCTCCAAAAACACACACACTCACACAATACTCACCAGTTCTAAGCCATTAAGTGTAAAATCATACTGAAAGGAACCCTTTACTATACAGATATCATCACTATTATATTCTGATCCAACTTGTCTATTATCATCATCAGGCACTTGATTCACTCAATCGGGTGCAGAACTGAAACAGTAATGTGTTGACCACTGGGACCCCTAACTGAGATAAGGATACAGGGGAAAAAAAGATAGATGTCTGAGAAACACATCATTTAACTGATTTTAGATTTTATTTGACTCCTTTGATGGCACACCGAAGGCTTCTGTTTTTTTTTTTTTTTTTTTACCGAAGGCTATACTTTGAATATTTTACATGTGAAAACTCACTAGAGTATAAGAGCTCCATTTCTGATGTAGGAGAAAGGAAGCCTCAGTAACATCTAGATAATCATTACTGAGGCTATAACTGACTTGAATGAAAAACAGATTGATGAACACATTTAGTGAACATCTACATGTCTCTTTCCACTTCAGAAAAAAAAATCACTATTCTCACCCCTTTTTCACTAATTACTTCATAAAAGGAATCTCATAATGTTCTACGATGGGCCATCTCATTTAGGAACCCTTTCATTCTGTCATTGCCTTGGCAGTCAGGGTCATCAAATGAAAACAATACCAGGTCACTGTGTTCCCCTTTCACTTCAGAGTGCAGTTTGGGTGGATGGCAATGTAAACCATGTCTGGTCCCAATACACATGCACATACGCCCCCTGTATCAGGGGTCAATCATAAATGTATTATGCAACTTTATTGCACAGTGTAGGTAAGATTCTGTTCTGACCAGAACCAAAGTCGTTGACGAAAATATGAATCTCTTTGTACTATTGGAAAATATGCTCAGCTGTAATACAAGCTTTGACCTCAAGTACAGCTGTAACTATCTCAGAGTGTCTCTTTACCTTCTCTTAGTACGCTCATGGGGCTACAGAACTGACCTGGAGTCAGTGTCTCCTATTGCTTGAGAATGTCTAGAACTTGAATTATTTAAGTACTTTTCTGGAATAAGTGTGTGCATGACAGACTGAGGAGTCCAGGCAAAGGCTGATGAGGACACTGAGACTGTTGCAGGGTTACCTGAGAGAGAAATCAGCTTAGATAAATACTATGTATATATAATAATTGGGTACAAATGACTTTAATTGCTACAAATGAGAAATATCATAAGGACATTCTGTGTGGGTATCTGCCCTACATATCCACATGGGTTGCCACCAACCACACCACACTCAACTTGGATGGGACGGAGCTGATTTTCCTGATCGCAGAGTACCCTGTACTGCAGGTTCTCTCCATGTCTATTGATGGCCTGGTAGTGCAGATCTCCAACATCACAAAAAGTCTTGGAGTTCTCCTTGGCAACTTTTTAAGCTGTTCTGGCCATGTCACTAAAACAACCAGAACCTGATGTTTGCTCCCTTCCAACATCAGGAAGATTGAATCTGATTACCTACAGAACCCAGCTCCTAGGCTTGACTAGACTCGGGTACATGTCCACTTCTTTGTTGGGCTATGCTGTATACATCCAGACCAACATAAAGTGAAATCCTTGGTCCACAATAAGTTTCTGACTTAAATCAGCGCTACCCAAATATTCACTGTAATTTGGTGCAGCCCTGTCTTTTTAAATAATACCTGCACTGTATAACCTCAGTGTACGTAGACTATGTACCCCACTCATAATTCAGCACTGATTGTACTGTCTCTGTGTCTTTAGAGTCAGTAAGCTGCTCCATTAAAACTTTATGCCTCTTACTCTGCTCAATGTATTGCATTGTTGAAATTGTTCTTGCATTGGTATTTTGACTACAGAGCCATCACAGCCTAGCTTGGAGTCATAGCAGTTCAGTTGAAGCACTCAACATGTCTTGTTGCTTTGTATAATATTTGTGTATGTGAATGGGAGCAGCGTTCATGAACACTGTACTATTTAATTATTATCTATTTACTATTCACCATCTACAACTCAGTCTGTGTAACTTGCTCTGGATAAGAGTGCTTATAAATGTTAATGTAGAGACTCAGTGTAATTGTAAAATGTCAGCTGAGACACAAACCAAAATTCTGGCATAATGGAACTTCTAGAAGAACTGGAAACCTCTTCAAAGACCAGCCTAAGTTGAAGGCCAAGCTTATAGGTGTGTGTATTTGTGTATGTGTGTGCTAGTGCATCACTGTTAATGTGTATTCGGGACGTCTGGCGCTGCTGGACCCCACCTCACCTTCTTGACGGTCCAGTCGTGGGTCATGGCAAATCCATCTGAGGCAGGGACTGATCACCATTTAAGGCTCTCCGAGTCCATTCCTGAAGACCAGCTGCTATCAAACACAAGCCCATTCACATACTCATCTTATATGTGTGACTAATGTTCCATTATCCTACTGGTCTTTTGTTCGGCTCCTCTCTGGTCGTCAGGGGAAACAATAAAGCATGGGTGGAATCTCACTTACCACTGATCTTAATGGGGCACTTGTCATTTTCTTCCAGTAACACTAATAGCACAGTGGCTTGGATTACCAGCATTCTTTTCAGCTTCAGAATCATGTTTTATTTTGAGTTTCGGACTTTTGTCCGTGTATTTTTTGGACTAATTATTTGTACCTCTACCTGCCGATTTTCGTTTATTGTACTTTGATTTTATTTGATTGAACAACTAAGTGGGAAAACTAGCTCTAGATGGACTTGTCAGTATGCAGATATTTAATTTCTTTTATAATTAAATCTCACATTAATGTTAGTTATCAATTTTTCAGTTAGTCATTTATTCAAATTGCAATACATTGAGATATATACTTCAAAACTTTGCACAACATGAGAACATTAAAAGTTTGAAAGTTTGAATTGTTCAGAAAAATCTCTAAATAGCTTAGAGTTTAAAGTTAATACTTTGTTTCAATGTTTTTGTTGACATTCTAATGTAGTTTTATTTTGGAAAATGCTAATGAGATAGATTACTGGCAGATAACTGATGTATCACTTGTTCAGCAATATTTTCATTGACTAACAGCTGAATTGATCTACCAAATGTATTCACATTTTACATTCATTATTTAAGTATTGCATTTATCAGTGTTTATGTGACTTGGGAAAAACCTGAAGCTCTTATTGCAAATGGAAACAAAGCAATCTTTCTATCCAGAATTAAACAATGATCAATTTATTGAAGATATAGAGATGATTTTGGCACATACTTAATTAGTCTTGGTTCCCAACATTGGTCAAAATGCGTGATTAATTTGCTTTCTCACAGGACCAACTACCTTGAACACATTAACGCTCTTAGTTACATCATTTCAAATGAAAAGCAAACTGGCAGCTGTTCAAATATGTGAATAATTATTGTTAATATTGGCACAAGCCTATAAAGTAGAGATGCAGAGCTCTCAAATGACGCAGATTCATCTGTTTCAAAAGCAGAGGTGACTGAAAAGTCTGGTATACTGCTTGTGATATAAACCTGTTGATACAGGTTTTCCTGTGTGCATTATCTTAACATCATGATTATTTCATGGGATGTAAGTGACTTTCATCGTGGTGCTATTTTGTCCTTTACTGTTCCATTACTCATTTGTCCTATAATTTTGCATTGGGGGGGGGGAGGGTTAATTTATAGCAGCCGCCCCCATGCATACCTTGCCAGTTTTAGTTGTTAGCTGATAATGTAAGAGAGTGTGAGAATTTCGCAAGGGCAGGGGGCAATGTTTGGTATAATCTCAATAAATCAATAATGGAGCGTGCGATCTGTCGATAGCTTGACTCAAACTGCTGCTACACAGGTGGTCTTGGCTGACAGGGAGGGGGGATTGTAGAGGAATATTGTATGGGGGGCATTTTAGAGCCATGGGGGTATTATTGGGGTGGTTTTAGGAGGGTATTTGAGAGCGTTATGCATGGAGACACTCTTTAATGGAGGTGAGAATTGGTGGGTAGGACTTTAACACTCGATCTGTGTTTACACTTCCTGTCAGTTTACTGGCCTGTGATGGGTAGACAGAAAGAGAAAGAGAAAAAGAGAAAAAGTGACAGAGTGAAAGAGAGAGGCAGACAGAGAGAGAGGGGGGAGAGAGAGAGAGAGAGAGAGAGAGAGAACTTGATGCTTCATTTTGTCATTGTTTTAAGATGGTAACTTAAGATAGCACACATGACGTCTGAGTACATGGAACTTAAAAATGGCTCTCACACAAGATTCATGGTCTGTGTAAGAGTGTACAGGGCTTGACATGATGGTTGTCTCCAGTTTCTACTTAACGGTCATATACCTATTCATTTGGGGCTCCATGGAACTGAAAAGCAAATGTTTTGATCAAGTCAGAATAGATAATATAAAATGTGATCTCTCCATATTATTAAAAAAATTAGTCTTACCACTTTTTTGTTCTTAGAATGAACAGAAGAATCTCATTCAAAAGCCATTTATCATTGTAATTTGACATTGCTTGTATTTCAGTTTGAATATTTTTAAGTTAAGTGTGTATCCATGTTACTCAAAACAGAATTTGCTTAAAGGTACATATACTAAACTACAGACACCAGATGCACAGCTGTATGCAGTTATACTAAGGTCGCATTCCCTATTAAACTGAGCTCACTTACCAGTCCCAGACCTGCGTTGTGCTGACTTGCATAAGTTTAGTGTATGAGACAAGGATTAGCTCATTATTTACCCAAATTTCCCCACCTGGGGATCAGTAAAGTGTTATCTTATCATATCTTATCTTATCTTATCTTATTTTTCTCATAGTTTTCTTATACTATTCCTAGAAGATGTACATCTTGGGTTATAACTTTTGGATTTTAGAATATTAAAAGTAAAGTAATCATAATGGATATGATAATGGGCTTTTTTGTGCAGGCAACTGTTACTTTAAGAGAGCGCACCCTCGTGCATTTACTTCATTAACTGCGGTTAAATTTGGGAATTGATTGGAGGCCCAGACTGGCTGAGGAGTCACACAGTTTTCATACAGTGTCCTGTCATGTTTAGTTCTATAGTATCCAGCAAAGAAAATTCAGTGAATTTGACCTGCTTGTGATACGCGTGGAACAAAAGTTGTTTGTGTTTTTCCAACTTTACAACGAACGTTGTGTGGACGATTGTAAAGCCACATCAGTTGGACACGTGTGGGCCGTGATGACCAGCTAGGTCGCATTTTCTGCAGTTACAGTTTAAAGTTTAGTTTAAAGTGAGTCTCAAAATTCCAGAAGCACTATGCTAGCACCTGGTAATATCGATGTCTCTTCTGTTTCTTTGGTGTTAGATCCTCACACTATTCTTCTTACAACCTCGTTTCAACATTCAATGCAAAACAAGTATTCAGTTTCTCAGCAGTGAGGGCAGTCTCATGGCATAGTTTCAGTGTCCACATTTACAGGGGCATGTTGTTTGGTTGAGTCTGGTTGTGTAGCAAAATCCAAAGAACGTGATCAGACCACAAAGGTGTGTGGTAGTCAGTTCATTCTGAGTGATGGGTGGGCTGAGATTAAAGGCAGCCTTCACACATATTCAGCTATGGATCCCATTTACAAATGATTTTATTAGTGCAGTTTACCGCTGACCATTCTACAAGGCCAAAAGAAGGGGACATGACCAAGATGTGCCTGTTGTTTAGAAAGCCATAAAGAAAGCGTAAATTTGTGTGTAAGCAGTCATGAATGGTTGTTCTGTCAAAGAGTCCACTAGGAAGATTTAAGCTGGTTTAACTGGACCCTCGAAGACTGTGAGCTAAATACCTGAACTCTTACTGACCTCTAGTGGCCACATGCATAACCAGCACTGCTTTGCTAATTAATGTTCTGTAGACGTCAATCAAATGAAATACCCACATTCAATCTTACATCCCTTCAACAACCTTTGACCTTTTGTTAATTTACAGTTTGAGATAAAATGTTTTATTAATTTATCTGCTCACCCCATTTTCAATCATTAAATGATTGAAAAATCATTTAAAAACTGGAAGAAATCAACTGGACACACATTTCTCCAGGCATTTCAAACACCAAACAAGAAGCTTATAGAATAGCTTTAAAAAGTATTCTGAGAGAATTCTGTAGAAAGGTAGTAATTAAGAGCTGGTTATGAAAAAAGGCCTTGAATGTCCCTCTGTTCAAGATGATCATTAAGAAGAGGAAGATTTGGGGCACTATCCAGACTAACTGTGGTTCAGGCCATCTCATCTAAACTAGTCAGAAAGTTATATATAAGTTATAAATAACTATATAACTTACACACACACACACACACATATATGTATGTATGTATATATGTATGTGCGTGTGTGTCTGTGTGTATGTATGTATGTGTGTATGTATATATATATATATATATATATATATATATATATATATATATATATATATATATATATATTTATGTGTGTGTGTGTGTGTGTATAAACCTCTCAGTAGAATCTGTAATCCAAAATGATGCAAAACAAGGAGAGTGTGTGTCATAACTTTAAATGTAAGATATGAATGTAAGATATGAAGTGAACATGTAAATTGACTCACTGGTACTATACTAATTTTAGTGACATCATGTACACCAGTATACACTATGAAACATTCCTAGGAGTGGTGCAGCCATCTTAGTGAATTCTCTCCTGAATCATGAAAAAAACCCCAAAAACAAAAACAAAACAAAAAAGGGACTTGGTGTGCAAAATGGCTCAGTGCTTATACAACAGTTGTGCTCTTATCTGCCAGACTGTGATAACACATCATGCATATATGTGCTTGCATTTTAACAGTTTCATATATTCGGTCCACTGATTTTTCTCTCTAAGTGACTGATGAGGTAAAGATTTTATTCACCTTATTAATACATACAAGAGGAACCAGAGCAAAGTCATATTTCCTACATCTTGCTGCATGTCGGTCATAGAAAATGCTATAACACTGTAAAATTCCAAATCAAACGTTTATTGAGAGTCATTCCTGTTCACAGGTCAGTTATGGAACCCTCTTCTTTCTCCTTGGTGAGTCCCAAGTGTCCTCTTCAGAGTTATCACTCCACGATGGAGCAGGGAGGTTTGGGGTCTTTCACCATCCTCCTCAGCCAGGCTGGCAGCAGATCCTGATCTCTGTCCACCTGAACCCTGACTGTCCTCTGTCTGAGGCCAGGGAGCTTATGAGCTCTAGCCCTGCTGATGGGATGCTGTCTGAAGCCTTGGTCTGTAGTATACTGGGAAAAAACAATTGCTTTTCCCAGCATCACCCGATGCACTGAGGGTCAGACCAACCTCGTCTGCATCCCACTCCAGCATTTCTTCCAAAGGACAGCAGGTATCAGGGGCTGGAGACCTGCCACCATTGTGAAGCCCTCTGGGCGTACGGCGGTGGAATCTGCTGCCAGTGCGATGCCTCTTCTTCCCCTCTCGTTCCCACTCTTGGATGGCCTCCATGAGTTTAATGATAGTGGGGTCCTCATCTGTTTGTTCCAGATCAGTTCTTGAACGGGATCTGGAACCACCAGACTGCCCCTCACCGTCATCGCTGTATTTCCTCTTGCTCATCTGTAAATCTGGAGAAATGAAATATATTATTTAAATGTCTTTAAATCAAGAAATCTATAACAATCAGCTCTGTTGCTGTTCATGTGTGTCTATTACTGATTTTATTTGTCCATCTTCAAAAATCAATACCTTCATACAACACTATTATGTAAATCACACTGAAAAATATTCATCTTTCAACAGGGAGACCTCTGGTTGCGTGGTGATATTTACTCTATTAAGCAGAGGCCCCTATCTGCCAACTGAACGTTATTTCCTATTTAAATTTCCTCCTTCACGGGTCATCGAAATTCAGTGAGTATGATCAAAGGGACGCTAAGAACTGAAACCGATGTTTCTGACCCGCCGACATTGTCAGACGGACAATTAGTTTATAATATACTTTAAATAAAGAAATATTTTAATATAATTCTATAATAATTCTAACGCATACCTTCGTAGTCTGTTTCATATAAATGAACGATAGATCACGTTGTAGTGCAAAAACTGTTGGTTTGTTCCGAGAGACGAACGCTTACGGTTGATGCTCTTGAATTTATCATTTGATAATGTTCGTCCGTTCTGTGGTAACGCAGAAAATACTATCCTATGTATTGTGAAATAATACAGGTTTGTGACATCACACGATGTGCTGACAGATAACGATGGCAACGACTCATTACGTTCCTAAAGCAATTTTATACTCGTTCCAAAAGTGATTCGGACTTCCCGCTACTTTTTTTAAGCTTTTGCATTTCTTAAAGTCAGCTTTTACGCACGTTAGAACATCAGTGTTATGAGTTGGTGTCGCTATAATTTTGGCTTTCGCCTATGTGAGCGTAGTTGGGTATGAAAGCGACCATGATATAACTCTACAACTCTTGAATGATACAACTCTTATAAGGAGGCCATGTTTATGCCTAATTAAAAGTCAAACAAAAATCTGACAGTATGTCCTTATGTAGCTTATGCTTTATTTTGAATTTAATATTGAAATAATGTTGAGTTCAAATACAAATTAGACATTAATGTCTATTTTAATAAAATATATTATGTATTGTAATATTTCTTCACATTTTCTTGTATTTTTTCATAAAAAGAACCCCTGTCCCTTGGGTTCACTGTCATTTCCACTACACTGTACAAAATAAAATTCTGGGATCGAGTTTTAGGGTTTGTATACTTGGGAACCATAGCAACAACCACTCAACAGGGGAGCACATTGCTGGAGAAAAGAGTGACCTCCATAGGGGGTAATAAAAAGAGGAAAAATCGGGGTAAATAGGAGTTAAATTGAGAGTATGTGTATAGGGTGTCATTTCAAAACAGCTCATATTTCATATGAATGTAAAAACAACTGGATCAATTTCATTTAACAATGTGTATTTTGGGTATATTTACTGCTAACTCTAAAACTGACCTTAGCAGGCTAACATATCATGAGAGTTTAAAAGAAATATGACAAAACGTAATTTCCACAACAGGAATTTATGATTTCCTCTTAATGTTAGAGTGAAATATGTATTATTTAACAAAATCATCACAGTGACTATCAGGATGAGTTTCTATAGAATGGAGAAACTAACCATAGCAATGCATTTTTTTAATATAAAAAAATGTTAGATGCTAAATGCTAAAATGTTCCTGACCAAAATGGACCATAGTTGAAGAATTACCCATATATATGTACACACACACACACACACACACACACACACACACACACATATATATATATATATATATATATATATATATATATATATATAATTTATAGCCAAAATTATTAAATTAGGCCTCTCTCTGATACACAGTGGATGTCACAGTGGAATTCATTGACAGTTATGATAGTAGACCAAAGCAATATAGATCAACTTACAGAATGTGAATAATTAGTCATACTTTACATTTGCAGCAGACAGAATCCCCTCTGGTTTACCAGAGACCTGTCCTCTTTATTCCTCCAAATGTGAGAGATCCCGTGATGACTTTTGCTGTTACAGTTTATTCCAGTAAAAGCTAGGGGTTGTCTCATGCTTCCTTTCACAAAACCATTAAGAGATGTCTCATCTGAAAAATTAACTAGACATTGACTAACTCATTTTGGACATTTACATTTTTGGAACAACAGGATGTTGTGGGTGTTTGGCTACTTGACAGTTTGGTTCAATGTGTGTTGTGTTAGAATTGTCCCAAACTGTATTTTTCATTTGACTTGTTATGTTTCTTTCGCTCAGCGGAGGCTTAATCTTGAAAAAATCCTACCCACTGGAGTATTTCGTGGTTGAGTGTGTAATGGTGATGAAACACATTTTTGGGACTCGCAAATAAAAATGTGCAATAGTGCACATGAGTCGATAATGACATTCTCCAAGATAGAAGTGACAGAGGTGAGTCTCTTTGATGACGTTTTCTCATTGCATCTCTGCAGATATGGTCAGCCAAAGGTGATGAACAATGAAAAAAATGTACTTTGTTGGTATACTAAAGCTAATGGCTTATACTGTGAGATTTGTACTTTGACCAAGTATCTGCAATTTGTCTGACTTTAACTTAATGCCCCACTCTATCTGTGAAGAAATGTTGTCATTTTCACTCCAATGTATTTCGACTTTCGAAACTATAGCTATTCCTTGTACTGGCACATTCGCTCAATTGTGTGCGATTCAAAATTTATCAGCCTCGACCAGCAAGATATTAACGACATTGTGTCGTATGTTAATTGCTGTTATACAACAGTTAGTTCTGGTCGAGTAATTTAATTGGACAAGAGCATTCCAAAGAGTGCTGATATAGACTATAACAGCACCGGGACGTTTTACTATTATGTATCACTTCGCTTTACAGATGTTCCGATGCAATCCTTGATTACACCAATGCAAACTGAATTCACATCTGCTGACAGCGCAAATGTGGATATGTTTCAGTGTATGATAAAAAAGTACCTAGCTAGCCTGCAGCTGAGTATGATAAAAAAAAAAAATAGCTAGCTAGCAAGCCTACTGTATATCTAGCTTGTCCATGTATGCTAAAAAGGAGCTTGCTAGCCTGTAGTGGGCTATGGTTAAAAGTGGCTTGCTTGCCTACTGTATAGCTAGCCTTTACATGTATGATAAAAAAATAGGTGGTGAGCCTGATGTTGGGTATGAAAGAAAGTAGCTAGCCAGCTAACTAACCTGCAGTCAAGAAACTGTTTATGTGTTGCTTGACAGTACGTATAAAAGTAATCTTGAAGTAACTATTTTTGTTGGCTTAGCTGAATAAACGACAAAAAACAAAACAAAACAAAAAAACATAAATTACTGTCTCAAATTATCATTACTCAATAAACAGCCTTGTTTTTAGAACTGTTGTATAAAAGCAATATTTGACTTGAGGTTCGTGTTGTTATACATATCAGCACTCCCTCTCATGTGATATTGCTTAATTAGAAACGTAGTACACAGTACATGCTACTGGATAGAAGTCAGCCCCAGGCAGCGACCAATAGCGCCTTGCTAGCCTTATTTAAATGAAATGCTTACTTTCGTCAGTATGCAGCTCACTGCCCTGAGAGATGAAAAGAAGTGCCTTGAAAAAGCCGCCATGAAGGCTGTGTAAACACACTCTTGCAAGCTAAATGAGTGGTTTTGGGCAGTATATTTGTTAAAAATCTCACCTAGCTAGCTAGTTAGCTGGAGATCTGGTCGGGAATGCATTTTTGTCATAAAATGTATGTAGCCTAGTTTTTATGACAGACAACTAAGTTAGCTAATCTAGATGGTACATTACTACATCAAGCTATTGAATGAACTGCCTTGTAACTTCTTACTTTAACATTTAGTTAATATATAAAATTTTCAGTGCCACACATTGTTTTTGGAAATTGTGTTTAAGCAGTCATATGACAATGAAATAGACTTTCAAGAATCAGCTGTATCAGTGGCTCAAAAATGTTATTTTAAGTTAGCTCTACAATCAAAACTTAAATAGCTCACATTACATTGCTTTAACTCACGTTCGTGTGTATGTTTCTTTAAGTAGGTGATTTGCCTCCCAAAGAAGGTAGCCTGAAAACACAGCTACTCGAATTAGCTAGCTCCGCTTGCTATAAGTTGTTAAAGCTGTAGAATTACCAAAGTTCTATGCTGACAGCCTACCAAAATACATCTGTAGTGGCTCTACTGTAGCTATTTCAAAAGCAGATTCCGGGTAGGGAACATGCCAAAAACGGGTGGTGAGGACCTTCATCTGCACAGTCTTGTCAGATGCTCCAACCCTGTGTCACTGTTAATTCTATATTAATTACTTGGAGAAGATTTGGGGGGGGGGGGGGGGGGGGGGAGGATTAGTTGATATTTTAGTCTTTAGGTGAAGAATGATATCATTTTTCAGCAAGACATAAATGAAAAATATTTTCAGAGTTACTCTCCACCCAGGGTCAACTATGTTTCCTCTTCTTTCTCCTTGGGAACCCCTCTGTGTTCTCCTTAGAACTATTGCTGGAGTTTGAGGAGCACTTGTCCTCATGGCTCCTCAGGAGCTGGATTTCTGCCTCACAGCTGGGAGTTTTGTAGTCAATTGTCTTCGTCCTCAACCAGGCTGGCAGCAGACCCTGATCTGTGTCCTCCTGAACCCTGACTGTCCTCTGTCTGAGGCCAGGGAGCTTATGAGCTCTAGCCCTGCTGATGGGATGCTGTCTGAAGCCTTGGTCTGTGGTATACTGGGAAAAAACAAGAGCCTTTCCCAGCATTGCCTGATGCACCGAGGGTAAGAGCAACCTGATCTGCGTCCCACTCCAGCATTCCTTCTGTACGACAGCGGGTATTAGGGGACTGAGACCTGCCACCGTGGTGAGGCCCTCTGGGCGTACGGCGGTGGAATCTGCTGCCAGTTCAGTGCCTCTTTTTCAGACTCCCCTCTCGCTCCCACTCTTGGATGGCCTCCAAGAGTTTACTCATGTTTGCTCCAGGTTCTCATCTGACTGCTTCAGACTAGTTCTAGGACAGGATCTGAAGCTGCCAGATTCCCCTCAACATCATCTCTATTCATGTCTCTTTCCTTTATGTCTAAAAATGAAATATATATATATGTTTTACCATTGAACTTGTCAGGAAGTCTGTAGTAACTACAGCTTTTATTTATTCTTGTGTGTCTAGTAGTTATTTTATTCAGCACAATATATTATTCATCTTGGTATCGATTCAAGAGGCACAGACTGTGTCCATCTTTGAAAATGAATATCCTCATATGGATTGTGCTCTATGCTGTTTACACTTACAAAATTATTGTTTTAAGGAGGAGATCTCTTGTGTAGGGATAGTTTCTCTCTTCAGCAGAAGCACATATGTCTTTCTGAATTTATAGGCCTATTTTTTATGAGGGTTTTTTGTTTATTATTATTTACGTCATGGAGGTTTGTGGTATTGTACACTGGATGCAAAAATAATGACAATAATGAACAAGCCATGTCAATCAAACTCTTTTCAACTCTTCTTACCATAGCCTTCCACGCAGCAAAACACCTTGCAAATTTCGCCCTGTGAAATTTTGCTCTGGGGTGTGGTTGCGAAAACAGCAAGCAAGTCACTTAGCTCAAAAGTTCGAGTGCTTCAGTGAAGGTCTGCAGTTGTCTATTGGCCCTGACCAGAGCCATTGAGAGAGTTTTTTCTACCGCTCTGGCCCCGACTAAGTTCATGTAACATGTAAACGACAACCCATGTTGATGTAGACACAAATGGCTACCCATGCATCTTTTAATCATATACATGTTTTCATGCTACATGTAACATTTAGCCTCTGCCATTTTGGTAGACTTTTTTTTTGTTACTCCCACCTCTCTAGAGAACGTCACGTACCAAACAAATCGCATGCTGAACAGATTGGCTCTTGTGTGGTTCTCATTTGCATAAGGTGGAGAATCCGCTATCTCAATTTCGCTTTCGTCCGATTTCGCCAATCGGAGCGAATTTCGCTCCAGTTCAACCTGAATGAGAGCGAAGCATAATTTGCTTTCGTGGAAGTGTACTGTTATGGTGTATGTTAATGGAATTTTAATGGTTCATATTTTTTCCCAACTGCTTTTGTACAATGTTGTGCAACTCTTGAAGTCCACTTTTCATGTGTTCTAAAATCCCACCTGACCTTTGCAAGCCGGTCATTTGTGTATGTTTAGTGTCCTCGTAAATAAACTTCCTAAATCTGTACTGCATCGTTGATCTGGGGACTGCTGAAAGAAGGCTGTTCACAAACTTTATTGATGCTGATTATTCCTGGTTGCATGGCGTTGCTATAATTATTTTGATATGTTCCCTGTAGAATTTGTCCCTAGATTTCTGTCAAACACCATGTAAATGTTCCTTAAGTGTAATATCAGCATTTGCATAATCTATTTATCAATCTATTTATTAATCTATTTCAGTTTATGAGTTTATGATTTAAAGGGCGAATAAAATCAAAATATGTTAATTGTAGCCCATTTTGTCAACAAATGTATTAATCTTCTTTACTCTCAACTTGCTAAAAAATACAAAAAAAATTTGATAGATTTAGTCTGTGACACATCAGTGTCAGGCAGTAATTACCCTTGGTATTGTAATTGGTACAATCTTTTTTTACTTTGGTGGGGGAATGGGCTATGAAAGACATACAACTCAAAGAGAGGGGCCATATTTCCACTTAGACTAAAATCAAACAACAATCAGATAGCATTTCCTTATTTAGCCTCTCTCTGTCGCGTACCTTAATTAAACTATATTACCGCTCAAAATATGTTACTCTTTTGGGTTTTGAACCTGTTGTCCTTCAACAAATCCCTTTAAAAATACATTTTCCATTGTCAGCTTTTTTAATACTGAATTCATTCACATTTAGTTAATGTCAGAACCTTCGAGCAGTGGAGAGTTAAAATGTAAATAAGTTATATCAGTAAGAATTTATGCGTAGCACAAAGATTACCTGAGAATTGCAGTATTACTCTCCTAAAAAGTAAGGCATCTTCAGACTTGTATCGCTGGTGCAGTTCATCTCTATAACAGCTGGTGGTGCTCTTGGACAGCTGACAATGCTGACTTTTACAAAGCTGTTTTGAGAAGGTCTCCACGTTTGCAAGACAAATTCCTGGACATTTCTATTATCACAGATTTTGAAGTGACCGAGAGTTCACTCACATGTGTGCATTACACTTAGGCTCTCGTCTGATGGCAGGTGTCCCAGGATAGAGAACCTTCCACACTCTTATGTTATTTGTTTTTGAGTTCATTTTAAACTTTCTGATGTTCCCAGAGCCTTAGGTACAGCTCCTTATGGTTATGGCAACGAAAACATCTTTTGATTTTGGCAAAGTTGCTCTCAGTCCAGAAAACACGTCTTTCTCTGTATACCGGTATTTGTCATTTTTCCCCTGCAGCCGAACTTGCGGCAAGTGATCCAGTCTGTCAGAACACTAATACAAAATATTGTTGGCATCAAAGTCTATTGCAAACTAGCATTCATTGTATGAATAAGTCAGATAGCAGTAATGCTGGCATCTTCATTCAGTCTTAATTGTTTACTGACAATAAAATGCTTGCGATTTGATTTTATGAATAATATGTTAGAGGCTTTTTTGCACCATTACTCACCCATAAATCAGCCATCATTTAGCTACCTGTTTTGTAAAGCTAACATGCTACACTCTCACTACATTGCTACTTCTTTTGGAGGGGGTAATTAGTGGATATCAGATAGACAGAAGGGTTAGCTTTTATTCATTATAATGTATCTTCAGATTAAGAATCATGTAACTTTCAATGATAATTCATTGATAAGTTTATTCAGCGTCACTCTCCACCACAGGTCCAGTCTGCTTCCTCTTCCTTTTCCTAGGTGACTCTTGCATGTCCTCCTCAGAGCCATCACTGGAACCGGGGGGGCAGTTTCTCTCACGGTTCCTCAGGAAGTTGACGCTCTGAAGGCTTGGGGTCTCTCATCTTCCTCCTCAGCCAGGCTCTGTCCACCTGAACCCTGACTGTCCTCTGTTTGAGGTCAGGGAGCTTATGAGCTCTGGCCCTGCTGATGGGATGCTGTCTGGAGCCTTGGTCTGTGGTATACTGGGAAAAAAACAAGAACTTTTCCCAGCATCCCCCGATGCAGTGTGGGTCAGATCAACCTTGTATGCGTCCCACTCCAGCATTTCTTCCAGAGGACAGCAGGTATCAGGGGATTGAGACCTGCCACCATTGTGAAGCCCTCTGGGTGTATGGCGGTGGAATCTGCTGCCAGTGCGAGGCCTCTTCTTCAGACTCCCCTCTTGCATGGCCTCCATTAGTCTGTTAATAGTGAGGTCCTCATCTGATTGCTCCAGACAAGTACTAGGAGGAGAACTGGAGCTGCCAGATTTCCCGTCATCATCATCACTGTATTTTCTCTTGCTCATTTGTACATCTGGAGAAATGAAATATATTAAGGGAACTTGTTAGAAAGTTTATACTCATCACCTCTATTGCTGTCTATACGTGTCTGTACTTATTCTATTTGACAAACTATATATATATTTTTTTATCTTGACATTAATTCAAGAGTTCCAGAGTTTAACCATCTATAAAAATGAATGTCTTTATACAACTATGCAAGTTATATTCACTAAAAATAATGGCTTAACTTGGAGCCCCCTGACTCCATATTGCAGTGTGGTTAAATTTTCAGAAGCGGTCTGCATCTGCCATTTTAAATGTTTATTTCAAACGGTAAATTTAAATGTCTTCTTCTACGAAATCTTCAGAATTCATGTTTGACTTGTCAATCAAAGGGATGATATGGACTGAAACAGACATTTAAACGCCTAACTGTGTCGCTTGATCAATCATTTTATTATATTTTGACTGGTTTGAAAATTGCTAATGTTTTAGCACACCTGGGACGACTATTAGAAGAAAATGGAAGATTGATGAAGCTGTAGAACAAAAATCTGATTTGTAGAACAAGAAGTTTTTCAAAAAGTTCAGGTTAACGGTTTCAAATCTTTGAACGGATTCCATAATAGCGTTTTCCAGTTACCGACAAAACATGTATGCTATAGACGCTATTGAGGTTTGTTGTGTCATGTACTGTGTTCAGAAACAATGGGAAAAAAAAGAAGAAGAAAAAAGAACCAGCGATGTTACCAAATAATTTTAAATTTGAACCTGTCCAATACCGATTTTATTTTAAAACGGTGTCTTTTCAAAATTGTAATGGTTCATATGTTCCCCCAAGCTTTTGTTGGACTTGTAACTCTTAGAAGAACTTTTTACACCTATTAAAATTCCACCTGATGTCTTCGGACAGGCTGGATTTGGTAAATCCAATATCCTCGCAAATACATAAGTCTGAGTTGAAGCTACGAGTATTTATAGGGATATTGCACAAGTCACTGTGCTCAGGGAGGCAAGGTGGTGTTTCGTTGTATGTAATGGCCCAGTTTGAGTGCCACTTGTCTTCCCCCCGAACAGATCTAGGCATTGTTTACTGAAAGCAGTTTGCAAGTAGATTATAACTGTACTCAATTTGTGGCGCGTGAAAATGTTAGCGTACAAATTGTTTGTGACCATTACAGGGCTAGCATAAATCGCTTCTCCCATTGGTAGCAGCAACTACTCAGTTTGCAGTTGCTTCATAGCTCGTCTTTTTTTTTTTTTTTTAACGCAAGAATGTGTTAGCATATCGACACTGTGTCCCGCTACTTGCCCCATTGGCTTGGCGAAGGCAAAGTGCAAACTGAGATAATAATGGTTTTAAATGTTAATTTGTTGGGCACTTCTTAATGCCAATGCTTTGCTAGAGTTGTCTGATAACTCCCAGAAAGCTGAGGGTTGAAGGAGCAGACCTGTCAGAACTTGAAGTGACATTTATATTAACTTGCTCCTTTTAGTGTTTGGTCTAAAATATCGGTAAACATCATATAAACGTCCAGTACGACCTCGACCAATAATCTATATATTGCCTTAATTTATGCGTTGGTGCTTATGTGTAAATGGGGAGCACAGTCATTGAATAGTCAGTCCAGTCAAGTGATTTCTAGGTGTTTTTTTTTTGGATAAGGCCTGCTATTGCCGCCCATGGTGTCAACAACTCTGTGCATGCCTTTCAGCAAAATTTTGTCTTTCTTGCAATCATTTTTCTTTAAAAGAAATCAGAATCTGACTGAGAGTCATTTGTTAATGCTCTGTTGGTAAATTTTTGTCGTTGGCCTGTATTATCATAGTAAGCTATGAACACGACAACAATCAAACAACTGAAATAAAGAGGACATATTTCGTCTAAATACAAGGCAAAGAACAATTTAATACATATTTTAAAATGTATCCTATATTTTATTCTCTAGATTTTTTTTGTGTTAGTGTCCAAATCACACTATTATACAGCCCAAAATGGTTCATTCTCTTTTAAATACACTTTCTTTATAAGGGTCTCAGCTGAATCCATTAACATCTGTAATAGTCAGCATAAGAAGTTTAGGGTAACTGACTGCTGAAATGTAAGTTATACAACTCATAATATGCTAATCATAATGCTAATGCTAATCATAATTTATAGGTGCAGCAGGCAGAATCCTCTCCAGATTACCAGATCTAGTTTAAAATGTAGGACATCCTACTATGATGATTTGTGCTGCTGCAGTTCATCCCACCAACAGCTAGGGGCACTCTTGGACAATAGCCCATGCTTCCTGTCACAAAAAAGTACAGGCGGGTCTTTGTGTCTGCAAGTACTGCAACTACTGAACAATCGTAGATTTCATGATTTTCTGAAGCAATTTGTTTTGATGCTTTATATTTTTGGTCACAGCTCTCCTGCTTAGTTTTTGTTTGTTTGACTTATGCTAATGTTCATTCATTTAGCTGCTCTCCTGCCCAGTGCAGCTTTGCTCTTTGTCAGAGATCAGAAGCCCCTAGAGCAGGCTTGTGGTTAAGATTCTTGCAGAGAGCTCACTGCAGTTCTCCAGTTACTGGGCTGTTTTTCCTTGACCGCTAAACCACCACAGACCTTTTCTCTTCCTTTTGCGTGCTCTGTATTTTGTGTTCGATTTGTTCTTTTGTCATAAGTTGCTTGCTCTTATTTTGTAAGGATATTTTATATACCACTCTTGGGTTTTGCTCTGACTTAAGGTTTGTTCAGATAAAATTTGTTCTATGAATTATGTAAATTAATGCCTTTACAGATTAGTTAATGTTTCTGTGCAAAAAGTAATAGATTAAAAGTTTGTGTGGTCTTGGTGAGGATGTCAGTATTGTATTACAGAGGTTTTATTGTTAATCCACTATGCCAGCCTACTGGACGTGCTGCTCTGTTAATTAATTATTAAGTTATCCCCCTCCAGTCTCTGTGTTTACATTTGAGTCATAAAGGACAGATGGACAGTCACAACTGACGGTTTCAGACACACACAGAGACGCATGTATGGAGGCACACAATTCATACACATGTCTGCACACACACACACACACACATGCATTAAAGGTTGCTGGAATATCTTTCTCTGATTGTTTACACTTCCAGAGGAACACAAACAAAGCGATAGAGGTGAAAAGATAAACAAATCCATTTCGAGGAGATTAGAAAGAGATATTTAACCTGGTTATTTCAGTATGACACTTTCAATCAGACTGAACAACCCTGCAGAGATAAGATGTTCATTCAATTTGAGTCCATGTTTGTAGAACGAAATGATTTTGTAGAGAAGAAGGGAGCATGACAAGTTGCCTCCATAAAAGACAGTATGTGTTTTGAACTATATACTGTATGCAAAGGGTTTCAGTTATCGATTCATGTTATGATTGTCTCACAGGGCTCCTCAACCACTGGTCAAGCTTTCTGCCATCTGCTGCTGTCTGGTTTCTAATGCAAAAAGTATTCCCACTGTGTTACTGATTGTCTAGATTCATAAATATTATAGACAAACCGTAAAGAGAGTTGAATTTCCCTGATGGTGTTCAGATGGTGGCTTGGAGTGGCTGTTTAGGATCAAATGAACAGCCAGTGGAAATTGATCAGGCGGAGAGACATTGATCAGGACGAGTCTGAGGAGAGCATCTGGCTACCTGGACCTTCACACTGGAGCAGAGCTGGGACTCTGTGTCCCACGATTCTTTTAAACCTAGAGCTTTTGCCACCTTCTCTGAGATCCTTGTCACATTCACACTCTAGGGTTCAAATTCTCTGTCATGGGCTATTAGGACGTTCCTTTAGACTGTTTGGAGCTACAAGTTTCAAAGTTTCAAAGGGTGGTCAATCGACAGCCATAGTCATCAGAGGACTCCAGCCGAGAGAAGATTTGCGTGTGGGTACGTGTGTGTGTATCTTAGCTATCATTGAGAGCTGAGAATAGCTCAGTGAAACAGAGATTACAATATCAAACCCACATTGTCTGGGTTGTGTGTGAGTGAGTGTGTGTTTAAAATGTGTCAAGTAGAATGATTACAACACAAGAATGATCTTAAACTTAAATCTTTATTATTTTATTTTCATTTAAATTCATTACTCTAAATAATCTTTTATTCTGTCCATTACATCCCAATGTGAAGCTTAAGTAACAGGTTTTTTTTCTAAATGATGTACATTTTAAAATGTTTTCAAAATCATTTTTTAGTCCCTCTGCCATTGGGCTGCACTCACTGGATTTACCAGTGAGCCGTTCCGTCAGCCATTCAAAAACTCACTAGCTACATGGGAATTTGCAAATCTAAGATATCTGTAGAAGATGACCCATTATCTATTAGTACCCATTTCTAAAAAGATAAAGTTGTACATGTCTGAGTTTTTAAGACGTGGAAGATTAAACCAAGGCATTGGACTCTTGATTGTCCCATTGTGTGTCATGGCCCTCTGTCATTCAGAGATTGTAATACTGTGCAATACACTCTTCTCCCTTTCTCTCTCACAGGTGAGGACATCAGGCTCCATTCAGAAACATCAGCTTAGTTCAGTCTGTCTAGGCCAGCAGGAGGATCCAGTCCTCTGTCTCATTCTAACAAACACAAAAACGCTTTTCCCATCGTAATTAACATGACACTCTATTTGTCATAAGCCTGACAGACTCGTTTTATGGCGCAAAACTTGTGCAGTTTTTATGCTTACACAGCTTGGTGCGGCCAAGACAGCAGCTCCTATGTCTACAATGCGGGCTGTAATTCAGACTGCAGTATGTGTCATAACAAGTCTGTCTTGTGAAGACAGCAGCCATAAAGTTAACTGCCACTATGCACAGACATGTTTTTTTTTTTTGTTTTTTTTTAAGGTGTGTTGTATGTTTCTCAGTGATTCATTTTATGCAGTGGTTTGCTATGTAAATTTTTCCTGGTCCTAAGGTACTGTCCTTGCTTTGTGCTGCTGAGTGTTTTGCATAAATGGTTCTACAATCTATTTTGTGTCCTACAAAAGAAACAGAAGATCAGATCAGTTAAATCAGGGACTTGATTTGCATCTCTAAAGTCACAAGAATGCATCTTATTTCAGGAGATGTTTTTGTTTTTTGTTTTTTTTTTTGAGAGCTGTGGGAATTGAGCAGATGCTCTGTCTAATTGAAAAATCTGGATTTTGTGGTGATTAGAAAAAGGTCTATGTAATATGTAAAAACCTGTTAGTAAACATAAATACGCCCAGTCGGAGGAAAATGGGGCTTACTGCGTACACAGGGGTGGTCACTTTACGACGTCCAGTTTCACTTTCCTTGAAGGAGACCGTATGGTTGGTGACAACACACGCAGACAGGCAGGTACCAGGACACTCTCTGTGAGTCTGTGTGCACAATTCAAAGGTGCAAGAGGCAGAACAATAAAGCTTTGGTGGTTTTTGAACAGAACACGGTACGCTGGAGACAGTAGCCGCGGTGGGATTTTTATGCACGGCAGTGTTACGAGTATATCAAGCATGGTCCATTCATTACCCCAAATTATTACGTCAGTGGCTTCCCAGTAATCAGAAATGACCTGTTAATGAATAACTTGCAGGATAACAGATTGGCTACCATTAGTCAACTGAGTACCACAGTGGGGATGAAAGAGAGACACGTGAGGGCACAGAGTTTGTTGTCTCTAGTCGTAGCTGGGGCATGGCAGATGAAGTGTTACCTCAGTGTATAAACATATTTGACTGTTTTTCTTTTGGGGAAGAGTTTTTCATATACCTTGATTCTCGCAGAGGATTTCAACAGTGATACATATCTTTCTACACCAGACTATCAGTGGATTTCATCATCATCATCAAACACCTTAAAACTTACATTATCCTTAATTCAACCAAAACCCACAACACAAAAAAAGTAATTTTATATACCGTTATGCGATACGTCAATATATATATTGCCTTTGGAGAGAATTGTTGCATTCTTTCACTCCAAGCCCTCCGTTACTCTCCAGCTGCCCATGTCTTTGATCAACTATTAACCCCTGCTTCCTCCTTCTTTTCTGCCCCCCCCCCCTCCTCTTCTCTCACTCCCTCGTCTCCTCCCGGTCTCAGCTCTTTGTTGGAACCTGTTGGCCTCTCTCAGCCCTCCCTCTAAATAAACCCCCTCAGTTCCTCCTCTCCTTCTCTTCTCCTTCACCCCCCTATCCTTTGTTCCTGTCCTTCCCTCCAGAATGCTGGTCCAAGGCAGTGCTATTCTTTCTCCCGCAAGCCCATCTGTCCCTAGGGCCTCAGTGGACAGCTGTTCACCTCTCTCCTTCTCTCTCTCTCTCCCCCTCTGTCTGTCTGACGTGCTGATGTGTAGTCAGTGCTAAGTAATGGTCACTGCGCTGACTTGCTGTATGTTGGTATGTGTCCATACTATTCGCTTGGTCCAAACGGTGATTCAGATGATAACTTGAACATTTTAGACATGCATCGCCCTAAAAATAAAAAATAAAGGTCTTTGCAAAGAATGTATCCTTATAAATGATTGGGTATTTTAACATATTGAAAGAGATTATACAATCAAGAATTGTTTACAGTGAAATGCCTTGATCAAGGAGTTATTCAGTAGGAGTCAAAGTGGCATGATATGCAAATGTTTTGTATCCATGATAGTCGTAAAGAAAAGAATAATTTCTATGATCAGTAACAGTAGTGAGCTGTTTTCTGTTAAAAAAAATGTTATGTTTAGAACATATACAGTATAATTATACTGAGACTACATTACTCTCAGCAAATTTTTATAATCAAAAATGCATTTATCTCAAGGTCTTCATTGGTTATTCTTCATAGGTTATTCAAAACATGTGATGTGTATTGTGAACAGTGACCTCAATCAGAAATAACCTCAGATTGAATTCTTGAGGCTGAGATAATTAGTTAGAAAGTGTTACAGGTTACAGGTGCACATTGTGTAATGAGAGATTAAATTTTACATCTTTTGTTCTCAGGTTCTTGCTAAAAATGTACGATTTTGTTTGCCTCACCCAGAGGCAAAATTGTTCAACTGTTCAGATGCAAATCAACGTAAAAACTGCGACATTTCACATAAATGTAATTATGACAACTTGTTAGTTAAATAGACAGGCATGTACATTTTGACCCATACATACAGCATCTGTCTTTCCTTTGCTGAGCACCCTGATCCTTAAAAGAGGATTTTTTTTTGTTTCATTTTTGGTAGGATACCCTAAAAACAATATAGCAAACATTTTCATCAGGCTAAGGGTGTCACTGAATGATAATATTTGTTGAACATCAGAATAAAAAAAGCAACTTTATTAAAACATTGACACGATATAAAAAATCACAGAAATGTTTGATATCTAACAGAGTGATATTTAATTGAGATATTGCAAAATGATTTTGAATTAAGTATTGTCTTAATAGTGCAAGGTAGTGAGGTGAGGTTAGCTTTGAGGAATAGTCACACATGGAGGTGTGAGCACAGATCTGTTCTCAGGCGTGATCCAGAGGTGACACTGATTAACAGAAGCAAAACCCTGCTCGTGAGAGTGTAAATGATAATGCCTTTTGCTCCAGACAGGGTGGTTCAAACTACTGCTAATGGTTCATGGTGGTAATGAGTTTGGTTTAACTGCAAAGGACTTTAATGACGCAACAATATACTCCCACATGAGAGCTATGCTAATGCTCATTCACACACAACCATTCATACCAATGCCATGGTCTTGAGAAGGAAAAAAAAAAACAGGGTTTGAGTTAGGACCACCTGTCACTTGCTCATACACACACACACACACACACAGTGAGAGAGAGAGAGAGAGAGAGAGGGGGAGAGAGAGTTGATTTGAGAAGCAACTCAAAGAACAAGAGAGCAGGTATTAAGCAAATGCAGCTGTATGCAAACACAGTCTCATCTTACAACTGAAATAACCAGTAACCACCTGTAACTATCCACTTCTCTCTCTCTCTCTCTCTCTCTCTCTCTCTCTCTCACACACACACACACACACACACACACACACACACACAATGATAAAGAGATGTCAAGCTGAGTGTTAGCTCAGGGGGGCGGGTGGGGGCTGCTCCTCTGTCAGACATGGTATGAACTCGGGTGCCGTTGATTGGGGGTAGAGCCTCATTTCTTTACCCTGCATCTTGTCTGTTTGCTTGTGAGAGGCCCCATTTCCCCATATTGCGTGTGTGTATCTTTGTGTGTGTGTGTGTGTGTGTGTGTGCATGCATGTCTAGGACACAGAGCATGTCCAGTGCCAGACTCCTTATTCCATTTGTTCCATCCTGATTTTGTTGTCACTGAAAATGACAACACTGTATGTATATCTGACTGGTGAGAGGCTGAGTCAGAAGGTTTGTCCCTGAGTGCCACTTTACACCCCAAACAGGAAGTTCATCAAGTCTCACAGACATTTTAACGGGTCAATGCACATGCATGCCGCATTCATAAGCTGTTGTGTCGGGACCACCCAGAACAATTGGCACTGTACTTCCATCTTGAATGGTGGGGGGTGAACTAGTGAAGCAGTGTTATACTATTTTTCTACAAATTGCTGACATTTTAGGTTTAATTTAACTAGTCCTAACTTTGCCACTCATGAAAAAACAAATGAGCAAAAACAAACAATGTGCGTTATTCTTTGTTGAACAATGGGTTGGAAATGTGGTCTTTTGCACTGTTAGAGAGATACAGTTAAGACAAGAAACTGTAAAATGCAGCTAGTGTTGAATGACAAATAATAACTTGGTTTTAGCTATCAGTGATAAACACAGAAATTAACTTTGGTCTGTTTGCTATATGGAGCGACTGGTCTGCTCTCACAAGATGTTTGTTAAATCAGTGTTCTCTAACATGTGTTCTAATATGGCTGTAGCTCCTCTTCATCTTTCAGAGTTTTGAATAACAGGTAACAGACTTCCGGGCAGGTCTAGATGGTATCAGCAGTTTGAGAGCTTTTCTCACACTGTTTCCCCCCTCAGGGAGAAAGAGAAGGCTAAAAAGACCCTCATACCCTGTTAAATGCCCCACCACCCTCCTCAGAAACAGTGTGAAGCCTCAGCGCATGATTTGTTTTGGTCCTGTTTTCCAGTAGCAGCGCTTGAAAGTGTTATGTATCATCTTTAGACAATCCACCAGTGTAGGCCAGTCAAGCCAGTTTAACCCTGGTTCTTGTTTGTAGTTTTTTTTTTCCATAATTTTTTTTTTAATTTGTCAACCTTGTTTTTGACAAGAATGACCATCCAAAGACTGTTATGGGAAAACAACCTTATTCCATCACAAATCTTCAGGAATTCACCAGACAAATACAAATATCCTTTTTTTTTTATCTTGCTTTGAGGGACCAGTTAAAGTTTGATTTTTTTTTTAATTTTAATGTAGAATGATAGTCTTAGCTTCAAATGTTCCACAGCACTCTATGATAGTATTTCTGAAGTTATCTCAGGAAATGATTCAGAGCTCAATGCACATCCTGTTGAAGCACAAGAACTGGTTTCCATTAACCAAAATATCCCCAAGTGTTGAAGAGCTATATTTATGTGAATCAGGTCTTTCTCTGAAATTGCAGTTGAATTTTTTTTTCTTGTAGTGAAGCACAGCTCTGTTGGTTTTCAGGAAGAAGAACATTCTTAGGTGCCATTTTACTGTGCTCCCTTTGTTTTGACACAAACAATGGCCAACAGATAAGAGAAGTTCCCACATGAGGGAATAATATTATGGATCCAAGAAGACAAAATAATTACTTTTATTTCAGCTACAGAAACAGTCTGGGTTTTTGTTTTTTTTGTTAGTTTGTCAGTCCAGAAAAGGCTTGTTTTTGAGTGACCAAAACTAACCAGTGGGCATGGGAGAAGATCCTGTGATACAGGCTGGATGGCCTCACCCCTCCTACACGGCACTGTCCCATTGTGCTGAAAATGGAGGGATCCTGCTGAATAAGGGGAGATCTCTGAGATGCAGGACAGAAGGAGACATTTGGGTGATGGCTGTGATGTACAGAAATGCTTGCATTGTCATATCTCTTTACACAGGGGATGGGATAACACACAATTTCTGTCAGATACATAGTCACAAAAACATACATATTACAAATGCGTTTCTTAAATGTGTTACACGTAGAGACAGAGAGAGAGAGAGAAAGAGGGTGAGAGGAGAAAGAGAAAGGTTTTCATGGAAGCGGCTGTTCTTGCGGTAATCATTTTGACAGGTCTGACAAGGCCTGTTGACCCCTGTATGCTCATATGACCCTAGTGAGAGAGATTCCATTCACTCTTGTGAGGTCACGATGACCACATTATTGTCGTCACAGTAACAGCCATGAAAAGCGCTTTCATAACGGTTCACAATCACAACACACACTGTAAACAATTGTATGTTACAATTCTATGTTGGTGTAAGTGCTAACAATAACTAATGAAATATGAGGGCATGATATTCAGCATAATTCACTGCTTAAAATAGAGAATTCAGGGATATTAGCAATTGCACAGCATCCATGCTGCATCACCTATACATTTTAACAGCCTGCAAAGGCAGTGCATCAGACGGTCTGATTGCTGGGTTAAAGGACAATATATAACTCAGCACAGTCCTTAACTTGTTTTCTCAAATGGATCTTTTCGTTATGTCTATAAATTTAGAAATGTAGGATAGAGTGATGCATTTAAAGCAAACAGATGATGCTGAGAGTTTCGCCAGAAAGCATTAAACAAAAGGCAAAGCAACTCTGTCAAAAGAGTAGTCTCAAAATACCCATTTTCACAGGGAATGTTACTAAGACAGTGGTGAGGTTCTTTTAAGCTGATGCTAGGCAACTTTCCAAGAAAGTTTTGAAAATGTCTTAACTCAAACAATCCATTATAATTTTGGTATGATGTTCTTAAGAGTGTTCTATGAATGTGCCGTGAGCTTTCACTGTGCTTAAACAAAATTTTTGGTTTATTCATTCCCAGATAAAACACCAAAATGACCCCTCTGTTCTGTTAAACTCTTAAAAACAAAAAACAGTTCGTAGCTAGATGTCACGGCAATGGAGGCTCACTAAGCTGTGATCTAAATATCGTGGATGTAACTTGTGTTCTACCGCTCAGTTTCTTCCCAAACATTCTTATTCTTTGCGAGTAAAACAAAGAATGTTAATAAGAATTTCATTCTACAGAGCCTCAAAAGACTGACGACACTAATTTTGAAATGGCAGGTATCCTATATATACCACATGGTTTTCTTTATGCATTCTCCTAAAAATGACCATAACTGCCACTCTTAAAAATCATTTTCAATAAAGAGCACTGCCTCTTAAGAGAACAGAGAACAGACTTTTATCTGAGACGGTAAGTTTATTAAATGGTTCCGAATGGTTTTTACAATTATTTTTAAATAACCGTTTGTGCTAATTTCAGGCTACCTTTGTAACAACTGAAAATTTAAATCCCACTACGTTCAATGTGAATGGTACATTCGAGGCAACAGTTTAGCCATGCGATTGGCTGTGCTTTTTTTTTTGAGGGCATTTCCTAACCCGTGCTTCAAATGTTCCGCGGGAAACTATCGCCTCTATGTTTCACACGTCTTTCGTGCACCCGCCCCTGAAATGAATCTCAAGCATTTTATTGGGCATGCCTATGAGCCATCTAATATTTTCCTGATTTTGATTGGATGTACTCTTCTACGTAAATCCTTGGCACAGCCCCGTCTATTCTTTGGAAATGCAGTTTAGAAAAAAGCGAAACGAGTTTGATTGGACTAACCAGATGTAACATCATTGCTGATTGGTCAGAAAGATTGCCGCTCGTGGGCTCCATATTTTGAACATAAATACAGGCTACAAGTATCTCTTTTTCAATCAGCAGAATGTGGAGGGGGTCAGGGAGAGTGCATTTGAAAGTGGCTGCTCTCTGACAAGAAAGAACAAGGAAGATGGTATTTTAAATTACTTTACGAAGATTTTTGTTTGCAATCCGGACTTTCTTAACAGCACAAAAATGGTTGTCCGTGCACCTTTGTCTCGCGTCTTTTGCGAGATCATCTAACGCAACTGGCTGATGGTTACTTGACCACAAATAAGCTAATTAGCCAGACTCCTAGCTACTGGGCTAATACTGACTTGCTTTTCTCTTAAGGCAAGTTTGATTGGATTTTTAAGAATTTACCCTCATCTACGACAGACCACTGCCGTTTGTCTCTTCAGAATGGATCCAAAACAAGTTGCGAGCGATTTAAGTCCTATAAATAACTGTCATCTGAGCACTGGGCCCGACCAAATCCCCAGGATATCCAAACTCACGCTGCCCGACATGAGTGCCAAGGGGTCCCCTTGTATTAAGAACCTATTCTCCCCTGGGACCTCGACTGTCCTATCTCCTGTGACTAATCTAGCGTTAAACATGAATAACCTTGCGGTTCTCGGAAGGTAAGTGGTGTTTTTTCCAGCAAACGCCGATGTCTCATTTTGGTAGGGTAGGTTTTACCAGTAAGCTGGCGTGGTAACTCATACTTACAGTGGTTCGTGAGTTTGGAAGATACTAAACTAACTAACTTAAAAGGTACACATTTTTATAATGAGCTTGTTAGTAATCTTGACATGCTGGACCATACGATACATCGCCTTCGGTAACTAGACATCTGATTTGTGGTGGATTTCAACACGACGAATTTATACTAATCAATTCGATTATGCATTTTTGTAACGCTTTGTCTTAATTTATATTTTTTTCAGTTGTGGATATGTAATTCATTTACACACTTCTGTTCGTGATTACACACTAACTTCATGAATATTTCTATGGTGTATCTGAAACTGAAGTTCTGCACTTGTGAATTGCAGTCAGTGTGAAACTCCGAAACGAAAGAAGAACGTCCCTCTCCTTAAGATCCCTTCGTTCGCCTCAGATGCTTCATCTGATGCAGGTGAGTTTCACACTCTTGAATTCTGCCTTAGAAAACAAGAGACTCCTTCTTCCAATCAACTAAACGAGTATTAACAAAAAACAAATTCAGTGGGTTGCCCCATAGTTTCATCTATACGTAAGCAAAACTTACACCATCACTGTGAAAGTGTGTGGGAGTAATCTCATTGGAATGTGCAGTGTGTGGTGTTCTTTGGTGCACAGTTCTTTAGGTCTTGGTGTCTTGTGCTTTTTATGAGGTGGTTTCTGACTCAAACTGATCTTTGACTGCAGATTTCAACACTGATCCTAATCCCTTATATTCAGGGTAATTCATAATCTAATCTAGTTTTTCTGTGTGCCTGTTGCCATCTTGCAGGTCTTGGTATGGACTCTCCCAGTCCTATGGATCCAGTTGATGTGGAGCAAACGTGAGTGCAGTTCTACTGGTTGTCTTGTCTTATGTTTAAGACCATGTGCACTTTTAAACGGACCATTTCTCCATCTCCCTATTGTGTGTGTGTGTGTGTGTGCGAAGGCAAGAGAGACTGGCTTGGCTTGAGGATTATAACACTAATCCTTTGCTGTTAAATGATCCATACAGATGACTGCTGCATGAAGCAGATTGGCCAAGCAAAGACAGGCTGTTTTCTCCTTACTGTTAAAATGGGCTAGATCATGGCTTGTCATGTCCTGTTTGCCACATCCCACAACAAATGCGCACACACACGCAGACACTGAGGACCTGTTGTCTGATTTGGAGTGATGGTGAGGGACTTTGTACAAAGACAGGAAGTGTGGTCATACTGCAGGAATATGTGTGGTTGTGGAGTGAACTTTGTGTTCTGTGATTGCAATCTCAGAGGGGGTGTGTGTGTGTGTATGTGTGTCTGAGCATTATTCTGTACAACAGAATGCACATCTGGACATCTACCTCACGCTATGGAAGTGTCTCTGTTCTCATTTTGTGCTTAGTGGGACTCTCTCGTCAGTCTAGCAGCTGTTTCAGTTCTCTATATATGTGTGTGCGCGTGTCTCTGTCTGTCTATTTCTGATTGTTGTAAGGGGGGGGGTGGGGGTTGGGTGTATATGTAGAGTGGCACACTTTTCATGCCCTAGGAGTGCGGGAGCCTGAATGGATCTGTGTGTGCATGCGTGTGTGTGAGTGTGTCTGTGTAGACCTAGGTTAGCAGATTTGAATGGAGGACCCCCCCCCCCCCCCCCCCCCCCCCCCCCCCCCTCCTCACAGACACACACACCCTTCCCCCTTCCTCTTTCACTATTGCCTCTCTCTGAATGTGCCACACTCCTCACCTCCACCCTCCACCCCCCCCCCCCTCGCTCCTTCATTCACTCGCTTCTTTACGTTTCTCCTCTAACAATGAACACATGCAGTAGGGGGTCAGCGTTGTGTGGGCATATGGAAGATTAGTGAGCACACCCCTTTAATGGCGTGCAGCTCTTTAGCATACAGGTGGACATTGCTGCAGCATAGACCCCATACCTCACTCAGGGGCCCAGACCCAGAGATAAATGAGCTGTTATGCTCTTTCCATTGTGTGTGTGTGTGTGTGTGTGTGTGTGTCTCGTAGTGAAATAGAGTCTTAGATTTACAGGAGATGGGGCGATACCCTGATGGTAACCGTCTTTCTCTCTTTCACTCAGGTTTGAAAAGGCCATGCAGAATGCAGTGAAAGTGGTGAATGAGTAAGTGATCTTTTGGCTTGTCCTTGAGACTGAGATTCATAGGTGTGTGTGTGTGTGTGTGTGTGTGTGTTTGTGCAGGCAGTTAAAATTCTCCAGACATTCATTCATGTCTCTTTCTTTTTGTCTCTGCAGAAAGCTACCCATCCGCAGGATAAACTCTCTCCCTGTAAGTCTTGGTCGTCCATAGGCCCTTTCCAGTTAGGAGCTAGAACAGTCCGTTAAAAAAAAAAAAGACATTTAAAAGGTTACAGAGATAAATTAGAGCTCTATATATAATTGTGTGTGTGTGTGTTTAATGTATTTCTCACTCTCTCTTTCCCTATTTAGCTACATTTGCTTGGTCATAGTCCTAATTTGAAAGCTAAGGATCCTGACCCTCAGCGTTATGGCATTTTTAGTCAGCCGAATGCACACAGCTCTTCCAACAAAGAGAACCTGCATGAGGTATGAAACTTTTTTACTTTTTTTTTTTGGATTAAAAGCTCTCTGAATCATGGCTGTGTCAGTGAATGTGGCACTTGTCACACTGTGTGTTGCTGAGCTGTGGATATTTGTGTCTGTTGTTTAATCCTGTGGTCCTGTCGTGTAGGAGAGCTTTGAGTTCAAGAAGCCCATGCAGCCGGTGTCTCGCTGTCGACTGCGCTCCTCTGGAGATGCAAAAGAAGCCTTCGCACGCAGGCCGAACTCTGCACCCGAGCTAACGGTACAGACGTCTCCCGCAAATACGTGTCCCCGACACGTGTAGTGTTTTCTCTGCTAAATCTCTGTTTTCTCGTCCTATTTGAGATTGAATTCTGTTGCCTGTTTTAAAACTGGTATCGCTATGAGGATTTTGGAATGTTCTAAAGCCATGTTCTCCTGTCCTGCAGTTTTCCCCCTCTCAACCACTTACCTCACCGGATGGCAGCAGTCCCGTCTGCTTACGACGGTCCTCTCTCACAAGCTGTCTCCACGACGACACAGACGACGATGGTTTTCTAGATGAGTTGGACGATTTGGAGGTAAGGCTGGATGTACGGTGGCGCGTGTGTTTTTGCGCCGGCCTCATCTTAATTCAAGCTCCGTGTGGCGTGTGTTTTTGTATAACCTGATTTGTTTGTTTACTTTGCGCTCACAGATGGACCCTGAAATGCCAATGGGAATGGCCAGTTTGCTCACGGCTCCTCTAGTAGCGGAAAAAAACACAGACGATGCAGAGTCGGTATGGGCAGGTTCTGTAATGACATCATGTCTTCACTAGGTTTTACTTATCACACATTGTGGCTAAGATTGACCTCTGTCTCTTCCTTCAAGCCCGTGATTCGCTGTCGGCCCCGTGGGCTCTTTCGCTCGCCCTCCTTGCCAAGCCACGCTGTTGGACGTATCCCTCTCAAAAGACCGGAACGCCCACCAGATGACAACACGCCCATTAGAGTGAAGAGAAGGCGGAGTCTGGCTGGATCACAGGTTACCGCCATGGAGCAAGAGGAGGTCTCGCCTGCACGGGTTAGCGCCATGTGATCTCTCTTTACCACGCCCCTTTCCAAACGATTTAACGTGTCAGCAGTTGGAACATGAGTGCTTACCCCAAGTTCTCCCACCGCAGGTTCAAAGGTCGAAGTCGTTTAATCACACTGAAATAGAGAGACTGCTGGACACCGACCCCAAAGAGCTGATTGGAGACTTCACCAAGGTTGGGATGAATCTCGCTGCAGTTGCTTTGATACAAATATCTTGATACGAACATGAGCTGCTTTGTGATTTCACACGGTGTTTGTGTAGTTTAATAACGGTTTGTCGTCCTATCTGCAGCCCTTTGCTCTTCCTACGGTTGAGGGAAAACACCAGGACCTGAAATACATCACTCCAGAAATGGTGAGAAGTGGCACGTACATAAGCACACATCTATACCACTAAGCGTGCTCTAGCTCGGCTGTATGAATGAGTTGAGCGTAACTGAGCAGGCTGACCATGTGACGTTATGCTCACATTTCTCTCTATGTTCCTAGATGGTCAAAGCAATGAATGGTGAATTCAGCAATCTGGTCGAAAGGCTACTGGTTATCGACTGTCGCTATCCATACGAATACGAAGGAGGACACATCAGGGTGAGGCTTTGTTTTCACAACATGTTTTACACTTTAGTTCTAAAATTCTAAGGGAGTACCTTGATTTCCTTTCTCGTCTGGACGTAAACATTTATTACACGGCCTGTCCTGCTTTATATCTTTCAGGGGGCGCTGAACCTGCATCAGGAAGACCAGATTGAAGAGCATCTGTTGCGGGAACCGATTCTCCCATCGTGCCCTGGGAAGCGCGTCTTGCTGGTGTTCCACTGCGAGTTCTCGTCCGAACGCGGCCCCCGCATGTGTCGTTACGTACGAGAGAGAGACCGCATCCTCAACGAGTATCCCAATCTGCACTACCCTGAGCTGTATGTTCTGAAGGGCGGGTATAAGGACTTCTTTCCCCTTCACCGGGTATGTATCTGTGGTTTCAAGGGGTGTAAATACTGACGGCGTTGTCAAATGTTTTTTGTTGTTGAAAATTTTTGTTTTGAGACTTGTAACACTTTCTCTTGGACTTTGTGCATGCAGGCAGAGTGTGAACCTCAGTCATACAGACCGATGCATCACGAGGATTTTAAGGAGGACCTGAGGAAATTCAGGCTGAAGAGCCGTACCTGGGCAGGGGAACGGAGCAAGAGAGACCTTTACAGCCGCCTTAAGAAACTCTGAGAGAAAGGAATTAAACCATCATACACCTCTCGCTGCCATTAACATGCTCACACACTGCCCTAACACTGCTAGAATACCTTCATTGTCTGAAGTCACTGCCGCCTGTGTAGCATGCATTCACACACACACACACTCCCCTCACTGTTATGTTAATGGTTCCTCCCATTTAAACATACAGTTATGAACATGGTGGCCCAGTTTACAGATTCTCCATATTTAGGCACTTACATTTCGTCATTTAACATCAGAAAAGTACATTGTAATGGTTCTTGGGTTTTTTTTTTTTTTTTGTTTGGTTTTTGTTTGCCCTGTAATTTTTTAAGTTTCTAATGGCCCTAATCACTTGACTTTATTGGAGATGTGAGTCAAATATGGCATTATTATTATTTGTCTTTGTTTATTGGATCAACTTTCTGATATTGGGCCTGGAGAAACTATTTCGACACTTTCGATAATGTATTTTCCATTATGCAAAGTACGAGACCTGTGGATATTATAGAAGCTGATACTGATTGAGAATGAGAGTTAATTAATTTACTTGATGATGTGGTTGCATGTATAGTCTTTGCACTGCCTCTCATCTTCTCTGTAATCTTCCAGTTTAGAGTGAGATTACTGTTTTAACTTTGACCCCCGCCCCCACCCCCAAACAAGATTTTATTTTGGAAGCTGTTGTTTTTGAATCTGTCAGTTTTCTGATTGACACGTGAAGGGGAGGGGCCCAGCAGAATGCTGCTGGACAGCAAGTTACTACAGTTGCTGGAACCAAAAAGCTCAGTGTCTAGACCTGCAACCTCTCTTCTAAACTTTTTTTTTTGTTGTTGTTGTTTTTAATATTGTTCCCCCTTCCTCAGTTCAGAGATGTTTTATAAGTGAGTGTGTATTTAATGCACAATCTAGTGTGTTGCTTGTATGCCTTTTTTTTTTTTTTTTTATTGGTTTGTGTGTTGATGTATGGAATGTGTGTTGAATATATGTATTCTTAGAGGCAGTAAGTATGTGACAGTTACTGGCTACTAATGTTATACTTTTTATAACAGTGGAGCTCCTGTCAGAGGAAAATAAACAAGTGTCATCTAGTTTCTGCCAGGTTGTTTTTCTTTGTTCGGTCTTTTTTTTCCCCTACTCCCTCTCGTCCTTTCTGCATATACAGACAGACTGAAAACACACGCTCACACGTTGACTTATTTTTCAAATCCTCCCGCCAGATTGGAATGTCGGGTGGATTGTTGTATTCCAGCACGTGTCCTACCGTTTACACACACACACATACATTCCTGAGTTGCTCAGAAGGGGAGTGGCCAGCCGTTTCCTGGTCGTTCACCCGACGTGCTCTGGCATGATAACTGTGGAGGTGTGGGTGTGGGTGCAGGGTGTGGAAAAAGAGAACAGAAACTGAGTTTAGGAGGGGAAAGGGGTTTGTCTTTCAAACAGTTCTGGAGACTAATGTAAGGACGTGAAGGGTTAGCTGGTACAGGGATTGGGCAGAAATGTTTTCAGGAACCACATGTAAACCACACGTGAGTAGTTTGCGCTGACAGGAATGGGTCATGGAATCCCACTGGAATGTTGCCAGACTTTCAAATCCTGCAGCGGGAGAAGACTGAGTAAACAGGACAGATTCCCATAGACGTCAGTGTAGCTGTGTTTAATGAACGTTTTAATGTTTGAGCTGGGTTTATTGTTCAATGCCACTCTTAAAGCTCAATTAAAGTAAATGATTACAAAAACATGACATAAAATGAGCTTGAGATTAACATTTCGTAGGCTAAGTTGGGACATTGGAATGTAAGCATCTGAAATTGTAATAAAGTTATAGGCCATTCGGTCCTTTGGGTGTCATAAATGCTTTCCATTTTCAGTGATAAGATCTGGCGGGGCACACTCAGGAAGCAAAATGCGTATCCAGGCACAAGATCAATATCCACTACACAAAACCATAAACAGACATGCATAGAATAGGAGTTTTATGCCAAGTTCACAAAGCAATAAAAACAGGACAGTTTCTGCAAGCGTCTTTCTAATTTTTGTCATCAACACTTTGTAGTTGTGGCACTTATTTTAGAAATGAGCACAACTAAGAGCATATCCCTGTTATTGAAACTATGTTTTTAAACGAAGAAGCATTTAAGTACACTTCCTCCTGCCTCGGAAGCCCACCAGCAACATGAACAGTGAGTCCTACAATAAGGTTTCCATCCTAGGTTTATGCTTTATCAGCTTTCTGATTCTTCTGTGTTCAAAACCAAAGCCTTTAATGCCATTGGCTGTCAGGAGGGTACACATCATAAAGACAAGACCACATCCTGTTGTTGCAGCAGCTGTTTTTTTTTTTCCTTAATCAAAGGGGTCAGGCTTTTTTTTTTTTTCTTTTTCTTTTTTTGTTTCTCTGTCTTTTCTCCTTTTATATCAGCCTCTCTTTTCTATCAGTCTCCGCATTAATGAGGCACAAAGGAGTTGGTTTGATCCTCTTTGGACGTAAAAAAACAAACAAACAAAAAAACTTCTGCTCCCCCCCCCCTCGTCCCCCACCCTTAGATTCTGGGCACGAGCATGGCTTTGTGGCTGTACGTCTTGAGTGTAACTTAGCTGGAGGGGGTACCTCCTGCCGGGTTAAGTAAGCATGAAAAACCAGCTGCTGAAAATAACAGCTGGTTAATTTGTGTTTGTGCCCTGAAAGTGACATAAGAACTAAATTATATCAAACTGAGGAGCATATAGCTGTGCATTCAAGTTAAATGCAGAGTTTGTGAAATGAAGGCATGAGCATTTTTATTCTGTCAGCTTATCAAACGCCAATGTAAGAGTCTGCACCAGTCAGCGGAAACAAAATCAGGAACTTTCATGCAATCTTAGGGAAAAAAAAACACCCCATATGTTAAAAAAAACAGGAAGGGTGTGTGTATGTGTATGTGTATGTGAATTTGTTACACCCATGATTTTGTGTGGTTTTACCAACCTGCAACAGTCTCCATAAAAATGATTAAAAAGGAAAATGAAAAAGAAAAGAGACCCATTACCCCAAACTATTGTCGTGGCATCTATGGTCTGTAGTGTGTCATTACAAGAAGAATAACACAACTGTGTGAAACAACGGATGAAATGACAAGTGGCGTTGAAAGACAGAGACAGCTGATTAACTGTTCCGCATGACCTGCAGCTGTGAGATATATTATCTGTACCCCAATGCAAGCAACTAATCCATGCATTAACCACGAGGTTTCAAAACAGACAGAAAACATAATAATCTATGTCATATGACGAACTCCTCTATAAACCGACAAATGCAAATACTGAGCAAGTTATTCTTGAGGGCCAGCCGACATCATATTGTTAAGCAGAGTGTATAGTTACACATGAATATCATGTGAAGAATATATACATATTCTGACTGCTTTAATCAACAGTACCATCTTAACAGATATAAGGAGACCAGAGGCAGTTAAGTTTAAACAAATCCACACAATAGTCTTGAAGCTGGTGTTTCGGAATAAGAATTGTGTCTAAGCTAAAGCATTAACAATGGAAACAGAATTTTAAATGAGTGTAGAATGAAATGGTCAGACTAAGCTGAAAGCACATTCATTCAAGGACACATTCTCTGCTACATTTCATCTGAATTTGTCTTTTGACTGCACATTTAATGACGCTGGAGACACTTTTTTTATTATTTGAAAATCCTTTAGCGCCACTCAGTGTTCAATTCTGATACAAAACAGTCTGCCGTCATGTGACCGAACGCGGAAGTAAATCATGTGATTCTTCTGGTATAAACATGCTGAAGTTAGAAGCAAGATAATTCATGCTCATTAACTTCTTTTTAAGTTAGCTTTAACTCTAGCTGTGTTTCTTATGATTGACAAACTCTAACTGTCTCTCGTTCACAGCTGTGAACAGTCACTGTGGGTCTGCATGGGCTATTGGATGCAGAGTGCAGGGGCTAATAGAAAACAGGTAAGCTAACGTTCACGGATATCTGACTTGAGTTGATCCGTAATACCTTCAAGTAAATTGGACTGCGGGAACATGGTGGTGTGTTTCTTAATACACACGGTGTGCCCAGTAAGCGCTCTCTCAGCCGGGGAGAGTCGGATTTTGTATTCTCGGGTGTTTGGACCGGAGGAGCGTGACCCTACGGAAGCAGGACTAAACCCTGAGCAGAGACGAGTCGTGCAGAAAGAGAGGCTTGCGGTAGTAGCAAGGTGAAGACTTTCTCCGCCCCTACAACACACGGTGACCACCATGCACATCACAAAATCACAATCCATCAAAATGTCGCACAGTATTTAAACAAACAGCAGATATCTCATCACAAGCAGGCACAAGATAGCAAACTTTATGTGGTGGCTTAAATTGTCCAAACTTTTCTTCTCTCTCTCTCTCTCTCTCTCTCTCTCTCTCTCTCTTTCTGCCCATCTTTCTCACAGACAAGTGCGCAGTGCAGTTTGTTTAAGTCGTGAAGCGTCAGGGAACGTGTGTGTTGAAACGGTGCTGGGGGAAGAGGCCGTAGCACTGGGAGAGGCTGAGAGCGGAGTGTTGTCTTTGGGCAGTGGGGAACCGTTTGCTGGCCGCACTGTGGTACTGTGGCTGGCGGTGCATGCTCTGGCCTTCACTCTGGTTTGTCAGCCACATGAGAACCTGCTGCTCGCTGAGGGAACTCTTCGTAACCTTGCCCGTCACTGCTTGGAGGAACTTCGTCTCCTGGGACCGGGTAGCGAGGTGCGTGTGTCTGGTTAGGATGTAAATAAATTGTATCTTGCAGGTTCGTAAGTTGACTATTAGCAGTTGTTCACAGGGTCTAGCTCACTGATACTGACTTTACGGGTAAAATTTTTTCATTTAAAATACGTTTAATTTTTTGGTACGGTAGTTGGCTTTGCTAAAAGAATCTTGGGTGTGCGCACTGTCCCTGCAGTACATCTGTCTCTTTCATGAAAATTTATCAACACATTGACGTCATACCGATTGTGCCTTCCAGTAAAGAAGTGGGGATATGCTTTGAAGATCATACAAAGTGCTGACTGTGCTGTAACTTTCAGGTGCTACTGAAGAGTGATCGTGTGGATGCCATGCTGCAGAGGCTACTTCCTCACGGACAGCTCCTTTTCCTCAACCATCGCTTTACCCATGGTCTAGAAAGAGATTTGAGTGCCTATATGTCTAAGTGAGCTTGGTCTGAACCAGGACAACCAGGAAGAGGCTGTTTTCAGATTAAAACTTTGTGAGACAAGTCTGTGAAACTGTAAACAGAGGTCCTGAAACATCATGACTGTTCTACACTGAAACAAAAGATCCTGAAATTTGAAATTTTGACTTTTTGGATGTCGTTTAGGTTGTGAGGATATGCTGGTGTGGTTATTGTGCATGAATCCTCAGGGATTTTGATGGAATGTTCTAAACTTTCTCAGTTTTATTCCAGACTGAAATTAGAGGTTCAGAAAATTAAAGGAGCTTTTTCCTCTAAACCTGAACATTCACTGAGTGTAGGATATTTTAAGTCTGTGAATCTGTGACACATACCCTTGTTTACCTGGGTTTCACTGTCTACATGAACACACGACTGGAATGTGTGTCTGTATTAAGTGAAGGTCAGTTATAAAGCTTGTGGAGCAGTTGAAGATGGTGTTTAAAAAAAAAAAAACTCCCCTGAGTATATGAAAAATGCTATTAGCCTCTCAGCTAACAGGTGTTAACCATCAATTCAATGTGTTTGAATGCTTCAGTGATGAGGTGTTAATTGCTCAAACTCGACTCATGTTAATGGGAGGAACTGTTACGGACTATTGTGGGAGCAATACTATGGGAACAAACTTTATGTGTTGGGTTTGGCTGTTGCCGTTCCCAGGTCAGCTATCGGGCGATAGTACTTCACTTCACAAGGACAAGAGCAACTGAAGCATAGGATAAAAACATAATAAAATCAGTCTTTATATTAAGACGTGTTACTGTTGTGTTTTAATCGAAAAAAGTGTGTGTGTGTGTGTGTGTGTGTGTGTGTGTGTGTCCACAAGGGGGCAGTGTTGGACCTCAGTATTTTGCCTTCTGTAAATGCGGTAAAAAATACAGCCATAATCATTGACTCTGTAAAAGCCTCTCCTCCTCCAAGGCTGAGTTCACTCTTTTCAAACACCCTAACAGATAACAGTGATATGGCTGCCAACCCAAGCTGGTTTGCCAATGGGCTAGACTGGGCGTCTTAGACTCACGTAGCGCTCCGCTCCGAAGATTTCTCAGAGCTTGCACAACACGGTTGTCATACAGTTTACAACAGCTCTCATGTCAAAGCTGACTCACCCAGCAGGGTCCAATCGCACCCAAAGCCACGCTCATGAGACTGGAGTCAGTGGAAAGTCTTCTTTTCAACTGCATCTCACCCATTTACTAGTGTGAATTGGAGTTGCCCTCTGAGTTCAGTGTTTTCTAAGCTCTGTTCTTAGGGGGTAGTGTTCCAAAAACATAGCAACAAATTTGAGCTGTCAATTAATGAAGTCCTTGATTAGTCAGATGTTTTAGTCCTAAGGTTGAACAAAAAGGGAGTAGTGCTGTGAATCCCTAGAGCTGGAGTTGAGAAAACCCCCATTTGTGCAGAGGCAACTCCTGAGTGATGGTCTTTCCTCTGCTGGGAAGGAGGTATGTGTGCTGCTCAGGAGGATAAGACATATACTGTATTCCGATTTTCTTGTTCTCTCCTTCTCATGCACTTACACACACACACACACACACACACACACACTTACCTACTCTGTAAAAACACTTGAAAAGGGTGATATGTGTGGGTCATGTTTTGCTCCGTTTCATAAACCTCAGCAAATGTTTGGGAGCGTCACTCTCGTTCCCCGAACAAAGGCTTCCGCATACTTTCCTACACATACAAAACACATGCATTTGCAAACTCTTAAGCAAGTGCTTGATAAGACAGTATTGTCATTTCTGGGTCATGCTGTCAGTCCAGGCCAGTTCATTTTTCAGTCTCCATCCACAGATATGCTGACAAATAAGTTTCTGAGTGACCAAATAATGTGTGTAAGAGTTTGCCCTAAGCCACTTTATGAATGTCTTTCTTTCTTTCTCTCTCTCTCTCTCTCTCTCTCTCTCTCTCTCAATCACTCACTCACCCTCCCTGTCTTGCACTGTCTGTAACACATTAGTTCCCATGTCTCTTTCCTCTTGGTGGTGCCTGATGGGCATTGAGTAAAAAACACACAGCTGAATCATGGGAATGCGTGTCTCTTAAGGGCCTGTCCGAGTCAGCAGTGAGATGTCAGACGTTCACCGGGTATACGGATGCAGCTGCTGTATATGTGTGTATGTGTGTTTGAGCAAGACCAGCTGTTGAGGTGAAAAATATCCCTTTTGGGAAAATGATTTGGACATATTTCTATGTTAATGATACCGCGATTTTGCATATATTTGTCATACATAATAAAATTTGAAGTTAATGGTATGTTTGAATGCTATGACACTCACAGATGGTCGTCATCTGCATTATGTCTCCATGAGGGGGTTGTGTTGAAACTAAGTGACAGGTAGTGTCTTATCAAGTCCTCACACTCACACCTTATATTAATCATCTCACAGGACACATCCCTGTCAGATAACACACGCACTGATATTATCTATCCAGTCTCTTAAAAAGCACAAAACATCATAATATTGGAGTGTTATATTCTAAAAGATCTCTTGGGTGCTTTCTTGGTCTGTTTGTGTGTGGAGGGGTGGATGGCAAAGGTGGGAATACGGATGTGCATGTGCTTCATTTAGTAACTTTCCGAAATGGAATCATCTATAAAAGTAAAATGATTTATGATGGGATATCTATCTATCTATCTATCTATCTATCTATCTATCTATCTATCTATCTATCTATCTATCTATCTATGTATCTATCTATCTATCTATCTATCTATCTATCTATCTATCTATCTATCTATCTATCTATCTATCTATCTATCTAATCTATCTATCTATCTATCTATCTATTTATTTATTTATCTGCTTTTTAGAGCAGGTGATTGTGTTTATATCTTGTTCTGACAAAATACAAACATCCTGATAATGGACCGTTTATGGCACAGTCCTCTGCAGTTTGAGACTGAAATCAACTGTGAAATCAACTCTTCAGCCTCCTGATGTTTCTTTACTAAATCAGAGTGTATTTTCTGATGAAGCCCTGCAGCGATAATGTGTAAGTTATTGATTGCTTTGAGTTCATTTTTCTGTTTGTTGTAGTTCTGTTGCTATACGTGAATATCAGATTATGATGCGCTGTCATACACGACACTGGTGACTGCTGACTTGGGTTTTTAACTCTCTCACAGTGTCTCTTTCTTCACTCTGTTCTCTTGTTTACAGACTAGCTAACCCCAGCATCCTCCACCCCTTGGCTGACAGATAGACTTTGTTCAGACAAGTCTTAGCTAATTGCAGTACAGAGGAAATGGAGAAAATCCAAGTCACCCACAGATCTGACTTGATGCTCCACACTGTTCAGGGTCTTCTCCTTTGTATTTACAGTGGGCAAGGTGACCTTCTCCAGTTTTACTCTGTGTCTCAAACCCTTGAGTAAACTGTACCTTCTCCCCAACTGCTCAACTTCTTTTTTTATCAACTCCTCTTTCTTTTTCTTTTCAGTTATGAGCTGCTTTGAGGAGAACGTTTAGCGACGTTCACAGCTTCTTCAACTGCCAATTGCAAACGGTACCCATCCTGATACTGGCTTTGCTTCAAATATTCAAGACCTAGTCCCACGTTCAGGTCTCCTAAAGACCTCCTTAATGTCAATAAGGCTACAAAACTATCTGATTTGGAAAGAGACAGCTCTTGTGGTCCTAGGAATTTTTCACGGTTTGTATCATGTAGGTTGCCATTTTCTGGAGAATTTATTCTCTCCACTGGTGTTCCCATTAGATCGGTGCTTGACTGTTTGCCATACTCTGTCCACACAAGAAAGGTGGATTCTGTGATTGAAACCAATGTTTTTATTTATTTATTTATTTTTATCATTGTTACACATCCTCTCCTTTCCACCCTCTTCTTCCAAGATCAGTGAGAAGATTCTGACTGTCTGTCCAACATATCCAAATGGATAACCAAGAATCACCTTAAACTTAGCTTGGCCTGAAGAGATCTAATCTTCCTGCAGATGAAACATTTTCCACTTCAGGCTGTCTCCATCTCCATTATTGGTCTGACAGAGCTGTATTTCTCCAGGCATATCTTTGCAGCCATCAGGACCTGACGGGTTTTTTTTCCTCTACAACATCCACAGGGTCAGTTCATCTCTGACCATCCATGCCTATCAGTTCCAAATCCAAGCACTGGTGCTCTCAAGACTGGACAGCTGCAGTGTTGGACAACCGGACAAATCAATGGCCTGCCGGCATATGCCACCATTCTCCTGCACTGTATCCAAAATGCTACCGCCTGATTGGTAAATGATCTCCACTGAACTTTTTTCCCTTCACATCATCCATCTCAATAGTTCTCTACCAACAGCCAGATTACATTCAAGACATCAGTTCTAGCATTCTGGGATACCAAAGGTGAAGTAGGTCGGTAACTACTCAGATCTGCTCCGTCGGGATGACTGTTCCATCCTTGAATTGAGGTGCATGAGGCAAAATCCTGTTACCTTGGAGTCCTTTGGTACATATTCGTCGAACAAATTCTCAGTATCAGTCTGGACTGCCTATTCACTTCCTGCATTTCAATGCACTTGAAAAACTCATCTTTTTAAATTGTACCTTGACTGGAATTATGCATATCATGTACTCCGCTTACTACTAAGCATTCATTGCACTGGTCTTTCTGTGCTTCCATATTTCCATATTTTTTGCACTTACTGCATTCACTGTAGAGTAGACTGTTGTCATAATTTCTTGTTAAGTTTTGCACCCAGCACTGGCACGGAACTTATAATGCTGTATGTGTTGCAATCACTTCCCTCCAGAATTGTATGTCTGCAAAAACCCAGCACTTATGTTGTTTGGCCGATTAACTACATGCCCTCTTTAAAAAAAAAAGAAAAGAAAAAAAAAGTCTCCCTGGATAAGAGCATCTACAAATTGAATAAATGTGAAATGTAAACAACCCTCTTGGTGTCTAGACCACCACATGCAACAGGATATACTTTACTAAGAGAAAAACCATATCCTGGACTGGGAGCATGACCTAGAATTCCATTCGGATTCAGTCTAACACATTTCAAAGCTCTATCAAATTTAAACAGGTCATCCAGAAATATTGTCTCCAAGGTCTGTTTACTGCAAGAGTGTTCAGGTCCAGTTTTACTGCTTTTCCACTACATCTCAGATTTGAAGCTGACATCTATGTGGGAAATATGCATGTAATTCCTTGGCAGAGGCAACAAACTAACAGAACCAGTGGACTCAGGCGCTGTGCAAACCTGGTCTTGTACCATTACTAAACTTCCCCTAGAAGAACATCATGGAGGAGAGGACCCCCTGGTCGCTTTGCCTCAGAAAGCCACCTCAGTCTAACAAATTGGCTTTCAGTTTGCTCCTAGACAGGCTTGTTCTGCCTTTCTTCTTGATGCCCTCCTACACGCAGAGGGGGGGCTCTTCAATTGTCCAAACACCGTTTGCATCATGGGGTTTTGCCTTTTTTTTTTTTTTTTTTTTTTTTTTCAAGAGTATAGAAGCAGCAAACATGTGTTAGAACAAATGTAGTAACGCAGCCAGAGTGTGTTTGAGCTCTCAACTGCCAGTCTAGATCCAAAAGCTGAACATCAAACGATCAAATTAATTGGAGAATAACTCAATTATGTCTCGTTTAGTGTCTTTCCTGTCGAAATGTGGGCGGCTTTGAATGTTTTCTCACATGCTTCTTTATCATTGAGAGGCACTGAGGGCCTTTTGGGAGCTGTTAAACCAAACAAATGGTTTTCTCTGCCAAACAGCCACAGAGGAGAACAGTAATGCAATTAGTCTTTAGGTTTTCAGATCTGCCCACTCCCCTCTCCCCCCCAGCCTGTTTTATTGTGGGGAAATGAATGCATTAAGGTCTCTGTTTTTTTTTATTTTTTTTATTTGTGTCTTCTGAACGAAGCTGTGGTAGGTGAGTTGAATCCATAGCTCACTGGTTCCTAGACATGTTCACAGGGTAACCTATTCAAACTGCCCTTTTTTCATCCGTTCTCCGTCTCCTTTAAAATGAAAAAGAAAATCGTTCATATTTATTGTCCTCTTAAAAGATTAGTCACATGTTTGGTGAAAAGACAGTTATGATATTTGCCTGAATTAATCAGAAAATGAACAATGTTTTTTTTTTTTGTTAGTGAACTTCAAGGCCAAGAATGTCTATATATGTAAATGAATAGAATAAACTTTCATGTCCCACTCATCATAAACATACTACTAACAATCTGTTTCTCAGCTCTGGTTGCTAGAGAGATTTCCACAGTGTTTTTGGTTTCAAAATGCACTTGAGTACTTCCAGTAATCTACAGTAATCTATGTCCTGTTCTCTGCCAACCTCCGCTTATGCTTGTTTCCCAATTATACAACTGCAGCACTGAATTCTTTTTAAGGCTTCTTATAGTGAAACTGTCTGTGTTACTCTGCTTTTACGAACAAGGGTGGAAGAGCAGAAGCCTATTTATTTGTAACTCAGTTGACAGAGTAGGAATTCAGGAATCTAAATGGAGAAAAAAAAGCATACATTTATGTCTGTGTAAATAAACTGCTCCTTAAACATTTCAAGAAACTTTAGGCAGTATATCAGTGAGGCCTCCGCTGGGACAGTGTTCCACCCTCAAGGATATGACAAGGAAGTGTAACGTCGTTAATCTAGAATGTGCCAGAATGTTCTGGAAGGATTACACTGGGTATATAAAAGATGAATGATTTTGTCTGTTTCTTTGTGAGAGCTCCGCTGTGGACAGACACAGTTTCTTGAGTTTGTTCTCTTTCCCCTTGTTAAGAATAACTCTGCTCGACTGAGTCTCTAGTCTAACTGGTTTCTTCTCAGCTCATCACTGGTGTACGAGCAACAGGACAAAAGTCTCTCCCAAACGCACTGTAATTTAAATGTATCAGTATAAAACTGATGTGAAGATTAGGGTACATTTCGACTCATGCATCGCTCTACACGTACCCACACACACTCCTACATGAATGCGTTCAGTTGGACCCGTGTATATCCATGTATATAGCGTTCAGTAATGATGTTCTCTCTTGCTCTCTCGCCAATATCACCCTCCACCCTGATTCCTTTTTCCTGACGTACTCTCCTCTTTCACACTGAGATGAAGTCTAAGGATGAGTGCACATGTGTATCTTGAGCACATGTTGAGTATGGAGCGCATGTCTGGTGACTGAACACGAGGGTGGTTGCATTTATATGTATGTGTGTTTTAGAGCAGAGAGTTTCATCTGTTCTCACTCTGAGGGTGAGGTTTTTTTTTTTTCTCCCCCAGACACAAGAGACAAGTTTGAACAGAGACAAGTTTGAGTAAATGAGTCAGGGATCATCGCAGTCCTGCTGGTCTTC
>NC_044498.1:45256035-45308535 GCF_902362185.1 Chanos chanos | reverse complement strand
GTGAGAGGAAGTAAGAGAGAGACACATTAATACCCAGCAAGGAAACACAAAGAAAGAAAAGTAGAAAGACACACAGAGAGAGAGAGGGGGGGGGGGGGGGGGGGAGAGAGAAAAGACCAAGATGCAGGAACAGGTAGGACAGAAAAAAGGACAGCCAGAGGGGGGGGAGGGACAGTGTGTGTGTGTGTGTGTGTGTGTGAGTGAGTGTGTGGTCAGGAGGTATGACGAAGTAGCGAATTGACTGTAATGATGATTGCCAGTCTTTCCTGCCCCTCACTGTGTTATTGTGCTCCAGTTACCATGCCATCCACAATGGCATCTGAGGAAAGACCCCCCCAGAGCAAGAACAGGACAGAAAAAAAAACCATCGCAGTTTCAAAGTTTCACTACTCTGAAGTCGACAACCAGTAGCACACAGAAAAAGACTGTTTCCCTGTCGTAAGAGATCAGTTTAAAAGAATACATGAAATATTGACACAAGCAAAGAGCGGGTGAAGTTGTAATCTATAATGTATATTAGGTATTGTTATATACAACATTACTTGCATAGATTTATATCATAAGGAGCTTGTGTGGATAATAATACTACTACAATACTACTACTAATAATAATACTACAGAAACTATAATATCAGGCTATTTATGCTAACTGTGAGTAGTAACATCATGATATTTACAGAAATGATCTCACTTGAGTTATTAAGTTGGCCCGCTAGAATTGCCCAGCAATTACTCATTTCATTCCCGTGAAATGTAAGTTAACAAAATATTTCTGTATGAAAACTATATATCTATATGACAACTCTGGCTTTGAAATGTCTAGTGTCTCTCTCTGTGTCCATTCCTACTGATAGTTCACCAAGCCCACCAGCTGGACTGTGTGTAAATGATAGATTGTCATGACAGTGCTGAAATGATTTATCAAACCTGTGGACACTGTAGCTGTGAAGAGCTTTTATTCTGCTGTGTCCTGGGCTGCCACGGCAACACCGTGTCACATGCTGTGTAAACAATTGAGAACTGGAATGGGTAAAGAGGCAGAGGAGACTGCCTGTGTTCTTCCTCACAAGTCCAGTGAGTCCGGGGCTTCTGTTTCTGATGAAGTGGACGTCACTCTGTCCCATAATGCAAAGCTGCATCCCCATTCAGGTCACATTCCGCGGATCAGGTTTTGAACAAAACTGTGAATCTTCACTCAAAGATTATTTCACAATTTCACAATTACTGTGAAATTTATGTAACGTTTTCTAAACTAATATTGTTAATATGATTTCAGGACATTCTGGGAACATCAGAATTAGCATTAAAGAAAAACCATTCACATTTTCTGGGAAAATCCTTGGAGACTCTTTCATGAAATTGCTGCTTGACTATTTCCCGTACATGCCCTATACCTGTAAACCTATGATATATTGGTTCACAGCCACTGCAATGCTGAGGTGAGAAAGTGTGTGTCAGCAAACTTTAGAGAAATTCATTCTGATTTTGAGGCTATCTTGTATTCCATCAGGTAAAAAAAATAAAAGATCAGACCAACTGATTCCTGGTTACTGCGTGTAACCTGAATCTGGATTCTGCACTAGATGTGCAGTAGGTCCAGTTACAGGGCTTCTTATTACCTTTTCACGGTATTCTTGTGTACTCTGGAGTCACTACCAAGCTACTTGTTTTCAAAAGGTTCCTTGCAAAGAACACACTGTGATCTTTAGCCAACTAATGAAAACTGTGGCAAGATAGTAAAAATTGTGCTCCCCTAAAAATAATACATTCCCTACTGCTAGTGTTGATTTATGATATTTTCTCTGTAAATGCAATAAATTTCTTCTTCCTCTTGACAGAGAAATATAGATTTGACTGCAGAGAACAGTTCCATTTCAATATCTGCACGCTCCACTTCATTTGTACAGATGCCACTCAGTGTGCTGTCAACTCAAAAACATGTTGTTCTTTGACTGCTTAACACTCAATGTCAATTTAATTTAAAAACATATCAACAGAATTTCAACTCCAGTTATCTCTCATTTGGCTTTGGTTAATGTAAAGTTTGCAATTACATTAACGTTTTAAAAAATAATGTCAACGTGAGAAAATATTAATTGTAATACGTTTTCATACTCTGGAAGTTTAAAAAGTTCAGATGACGAGAGAAACTTTTGGATAACAAATTGGCAGACGCTATTGTAACTGGTGTCTGGTGGATAATGGTGTTAGGATGTGTCCTTGTTTAGGCTGAATGATGCTGAACCAGGACTGGTTTCAAAGTCTTTACTGGTTTACAAGGTCATAAACAAGAAGGTCAACTTCTGAATGTGTGTTAAAATCTCATTTAGGTTTGCCCATAGTCAGTTAGAAAAACTTTTTGTCAACCACATAACTACAGTATATAACATAAATGATATAGGGTACAAGATCCAAAAAGTATTACACTAGAACTCAAAGGACAATTAAATCTGAATGGAATAAAACAAATAAAATATTTTTCAGTAAAATAATGAGCTGCAGTACTGATTAATTTATGAAAACAGACAATACTAATTATGATTCATGACTATAACAGACATCATCAGAATGTAAAACAAGTTTTAAATCAATGGACTGGAAATAAATGAGTTATTAAAGGTATTTGAATGTCATTCTAGCAGAGAAATCTCATGTACAGCTCTTGCAGGGTATACTCAGGGAAACAGGTTCAATTGCTGGCCAGACTTTGACCTAAAACAACAACAACAACAACAACAACAACAACAACCAGAAAACAAGTCACAGCAAAAGGCAGTTTGGTACACAGCAAAACAGATCACAACAGGTCTATACAGAAAAATCAGAAACCACATAAGGGCAAGGATCAGAACACAGTAAAAGAATACAGATGGAATGGAGTTAAATGGCTTAGAACACTCAGCAGAAACAAGGGACTCGGCAAAGAGGTAAGAAAACAAAGGAGTATTTATATGTGAGTATAATGAGCCCATGAATAAGGAACAGGTGTGAGCGATAATCAGTCAGCGAGCAGGACAAGCTGGCGCTTAGGAAGCCGGGGAGGCCCGGTGCTGATAGGGCAAATCAGAGGGAGGCAGAGACGAGGGCCTGTCGGCTCAAAAAAAAAAAAGAAAAAGAAAAAGAAAGAAAGAAAAAGAAAAAAAAAAGTAAAAATGAAAATAAATAAAAATACAATACAAAACAAATCAAAAACCAGCTATTTCATAGACTTCTCTAAGGCGGCACTGAACTAGAAAAGCTAACACTGAGTGTAGATGCTCCGGTCCTATCGTTAGAATACTCACACTGTGAACCCTGCAGAGTGACATTAGCCTGAATAGTACAATTGCTGTCCTCATGTGTGTAATAAACTCAGCACAGAGACAATATTGGTTTTGCTAATGAAAAAAAAAAAAGAAAGATCATCGTTTGATCATCAACAAATTAGTAACTCACAATAAAATAACTATTTGTGTCACTGTAACCTGATAATTTATACTTTTGAGAAACTGTAGGCACATATCTGTAATAAAGAGGGAATTACCAAATTACTTTGTACAATGCACTGAAGCTGACCTCTGTGTTTAATGTAGCTGAAGTGCTTCTAAATTGCTTCGTAAAAACCTGCTACAGGTATTTTGCATTTTACTGCAGTCTTGCTAAATTGTACGGTTTTGCTGTTAAACGACTCGGTCATTATTATTTTGATTTTTTATTAATTGTACTGGGGCTATACTGTACTGCAGTCTTATTTGAGTTGTACTTCATTTCCAAAGTTCTACACCATTGCACTACAGAATTTCAGGAAATGACACTGTGTTGCATCGTGAAGTACTTGTATTGTAGATCTACCACACAATGCTACACTGCAGTCTACTGCAGTTTCAACAACAGTACTTGGTGTGAGGGCTAATTAAGGCTATGCGGAGCTGCACAGGTATATTACAAGAGCTATTTACTAAGCTTCAGTTTAGTTTAGCAGAATACACCTTGTCACACAGCCATAGGCAAAAGGCTTCCATTAGCGCTCACTCTCTCTCTTTCTCTCTGTGTCTCTCTCACACACACACACACACACACACACACACACAGACACACACACACGTACGTTCTCTCTCATTAACATCGCCGGCTACGAGCTCCTCGTTAATAATCACTTCATTTAGGCCAGCGCCTCACGTGGCCTCAGACTCATTCATCCGACACTCACTTTCCCTTATCAGCCATTTAAGATAATGCCTTTAGCTCACCGATAATTTCATCTAATCCTCAAATATAACTCAATCATAATTTGGTGGCCTATCAGCTTGAAGCAATACCTTGCTCAAACTGATCCAGACGCTAAATCCCGGCTAAATTAGCACGGCCGGGAGATCAGGGCGTGGATGGGGTTCCGATGTAATCGGAGCTTTTATAAGGATCGATGGAGCCGCCTGACCCGGGCTTTATGTTTACAGAGGGATTTACGCACCTGGCTGTTGGACTCATAAATTCTGAATATGAGCTTCACCGTCCCTGAAAGCGCTGTCATCACAGCATTCTATTTTTACCCCGCACCCCCCCCAACCCCCCCCTCCCCACTAAGCTAATGCTCTGACATCAAAGCTAGCGCACACTGCGGCGGCATCACAGTTTCCCTGCCGTAAGCCTGTTAGACTCTCCTCTTTCAGGCTAATTATTTTGGAGCATAATAAACATAAATAAACATAACTAACTTAAACTAAGCGGTGGCGAATGCTCGTCTCTGAGACCTCCTTTTGGTTAGCAACCCGTGGTATATTTGGGTACTCGTGAGAAAATAGCAGGGCATGAAAATATGCGCCCATACAAAAAGTAACAATGCTTCTTTCTTCTGATGTGGCAAAAATTCATGCACAGTGTTTATGACAGATATCTATGCTCTCTCTCTCTCTCTCTCTGTCTCTCTCTCAGCATAAGGAGGAAAAAGCATCCTATGTTTCCTCTTTTTGTGCTCTTCCTTCAGGCTTTTTTTTCGGCCATAAAGTAATATCTACGAACAGAGAACGTAGCCTTAAAAAACCTAATCCCTGCTCTCTAATTATAAAATAAAATCATCAACCTCAGATACACTTTTGCCTCCATATTTTCCCTATGAGTCCATGTGACATAGGTCTGTGTACGTGATTAGACTATGGGGTGTTATTTTAGGTGAACAGCCATTAACAGTAATCTGCCACAGCAGTGGTTCTCAACTCCAGTCCGGGGGTGGAGGGGGGGGTGGTGGGGCTGTCTTGTACATCTTTGTTTTAACTCTCCTGAGCTCAGGACTGACACACCTGATTCCACTGATCAGTTAATCACCTTGATAAACTCAATTAACTGTGATAATGAAGAGTTAAAACAAAGACATGTAGGACAGTGGCCTTGCAGGACTGGAGTTGAGAACCATTGTGCTACAGCGTCCAATCATCATATTCTTGATATCAAAAATGACATTTTGAATTTATAATATTGTTATAATTTCAATTTCACACATGAAGGACAAGATTTTACTTTAAATGAGTTTTTTTTTTGGGTTTAAAAAAACATATTTTGATTTTAATTTTTAATCATACTTCATTCCTGTTACCAGAAATTCAAATTATAATATCTAAAACCCAATGTTATTATATAAAAAATGCATATGTGAATATTACAGTAATCAGCATGCACTGAAATTTACCCAATCAGGACTCATGTCAAGGCCTGGGGAGTGGTCAAATCATAATTTTGTGTGAAAACCTTTTTACATTTTTTAAGATTTTTTAATTTCAGACATTTTCATTTAGACACGTCTTAAAGCATCGTTAATAGGCCAGTAATCCATCAATGACGCAAATGTCGTTATGATTGACAATTATAATAATGTTCAGGGGCAGATTTTTATTAGAAGCAATGTGTAACTGACACCAAATGATAGACTTATTTATGGTCACAACACAAAAATACCACTTACACTGACACTGTGTATCATGTTATACCAACACAAAGATCAGTAAAGTCTTCAAATATATCCAATAAAAATTAGCGCTTTCATCTATTAAACAGACTCAGTGGCTGTGTGCCCATTCAGTCTCAAGCGCACTGTCCTGTTCACGACAAACTGAAATTGCAGAGGTGGTGGCTTTTGCAGATTTATACTGAATGGCTGCATCCAGCTAGACTTTCTGTGAATACAAGCCGGAAATCTAACCAATTCTGATGTCAATGAACAGGCTTTAAATGCTTTCACCAGCTCTACTGACAATCAAACTGCCCGCCAGGATGTAATTTGAAAATTCTTAAACATGCTTATCTGTCATGACTGAGTACATACTTGAAAAGGGCCCCTAAGAAGTGGACTTGTGTTGCCTTGTGCTTGGTTTCTAAAAGCTTCTTCGTGGGAATGGACTCATGTCGTCCACTTATAGCTTCCAAGTGGAAACAAGATGTCACATTAGTCACTGAATTTGTAGAGTTTTCAATCAGTAATGACGTCCTTTGTTTTTCTACAGTCGCCCCCCCCCCCCTTTTTAAAACAGCTGCAACCTGAATATTCACATTGACATAAAAGTTCTTAACATTAGTGCTAAACATAATTCTTAATATTGGATTTTTTTTTAAACAAAATTCAGTTTCTAATATCAAATATTACGGTAGTTACTACATAAAAAGGGATTCGTCATATTCATATCAGAAAAGTGGATTGTTGCATGTTAAGATTCAATTCCAGATATTAAATTTAACTGTTATTACTAGATTGAATTTCATCTATTGATAGTGAAGATTCAAACTATGTGTAAACATTGAATTTTTGATATGAAGAAGATTTCTCTGACCAGACATGTTCAGAAATGAAAATCTCTTTTCAGTGCTGGGAGAGACAATCTGATATGTTGTGTGCAGTGTGTGCTAGAAAAACCTATTGACTGTGTTTATGTGTGCATGTGAGTGTGTCTATGTCAATGCGAGTGTGTTCATGTGTGTGTTATTGTGTATGTGAATGTGTGTATATTGGTGTGTGTGTGTATGTGTGTGTGTGTGTGTGTGCGTGCGCGTATCTGTCTGCGTGGCGTTCTGATACCCAGCATGCAGGAGAGAGATGGGCTCTGCGTGAGCTGCCTCATATACAGAAACATCATCATCATCATCATCGTCATCATCAGCAACACCATCAACTCTGCAGCCTAAATCTGTCTGTCTGGAGTCAGGCTTAGGCTTTCCCCACTAAATACTAATATAAACAGCTTCTGACAGCATCTCTCTCTCTCTCTCTCTCTCTCTCTCTCTCTCTCTCTCTCTCTATTTGTGTATGGCAAACAAAGTAGTTTCTGGAGTAAAATGGAAATAAGTTGTACCAAGCTTCCTGTCTGAAGTGTACAGAAACATCACAAAAAGTGTCACTGGTTGACAGAGACATCAACTCTTTATGCTTGGGGCCTACATATGTTAACTGACTTATTATCACTCTCTCACACACAGACACACACACGCGCGCGCGCGCGATACACACACATGTACGCATAATACGTAAGCACGTATGCACATGGTATGACATGTGACTACCCGCAGCTTCATTACTGAATAATGTCAAACAATTTAAAACACAAGCATTCGACATTAGACAAAATTCGAATGCATAAATGATTGAAAAGGTCGTCGTCATCACAGACTGAAGAGCTTGATTCTTTGCTGCAGGATATTTGTCAGTGACATATTGATTTCATGTGTGCTCTGTGTATGCTGAATTGCCAGCTTCGACATTTTCTGTCAGTCATCATAGATGAAAAACTATTCACTGTTCCTTTTTTCTCTGGAGACTGCCAAGGAGCCAGTAGCCTTTAGTAAATAGCAGTTTCATAACATTCTGACCAAAATTATTAATATTTATCAGGACTTTGTTACATAACTACAACTACACATAACCATAACTACTGTGGATGAAGTTTAGTCATAAATTAATGAACAACTTCACTAATCATTTCATTTATTGATCAATTTTCAGTGCAACCATACTTTTGGTTTTCCGTTTAAGTCTTACATTAGATATCACTGCTTTGTGCATTTAAGCGTTAGAGTGGGAGAGAGAGAGAGAGAGAGAGAGAGAGGGAGGGAGAGAGAGATAGAGGGGGGGGGGGGGGGGGGGGGGGGGACTCGGTCCCCACATCCCATTTTAAGATGAGCACCCGCACATCCAAAGACAACGACAGCATGCATATTTAATCAGTTGAGAAAACCTATTTAATTGTCACTCTGTGAAGTTCGATACAGATACTCGGGTCTATATGAGATAAATGCACTCTTTTGCTGCATTATTCATGCACAACACAACTCTCTTGACGTCTGCGTATGAGTGGGAGATCATATGCCACGTCAGGGAATGAAAAATTAATGTGAATCGCTCATTTTCTTCTGCACATAGACCCTTAATTCCCAGGCAAACATGTTCTCTTTATTTTCATTTGTAAAATTACTTCGTGATTATTTTCATTTACAGAGATAGTTATCACGGGGAGTCTTTGCAACACTATATTGGTCTCATCACACATAATTTTAATGCCTAAATACACTGAATGGATTGATTCAAATGCAACTGTAACTCTATCTGAATGGTAATGACGGTGATGGTACATGTCTCTAAGGGCTTAAGTGAAATTGGGTCTGTACACACGAAAGTCTGCACAGAACTTCACAGTACAGATCTGTAACAAGAAACGTTGGTTTCTTCACAGATAGAGGTTGGCCAAGAAGAACTTCCAACCTTATTTTTAAATAAGCTTCTGTAAGTTCCTAAGACAACATAGCAGGGTCTCCCACTTTTTTTGATGGATATTTCTCTTTGTTTCCCTGTTATGTGTACATTATGGCATTTCTCGCAAAATGTTTTAGAAAAACAAAAGTGTGATATACAACACATCAAATACTTGGTGAATTTTGCCAACTTTTGTGAGAAGTTATACAGAGTGGAAGTTGCTACACATTTCTGTTACATATCACGTATTTCTTGTACATCCTTTTGAATCAAATGGTTTCTGTGATGCCATGGTTCAGAGTTTTAGAGTACCTGACTCTGATTCTGCAGTCTGCCACTGTCCATCAGTGCTATGACAGCTGTGTGCAGAGCAGATATTGTGTGTGTGTGTGTGTGTCTGTGCAGTAGGCTGGTGCAAAGCAAGTCTACAGCATGCTTTTTAACACCAAATAAAGTAAATTCTCAGTAAAGTTGGTTAATCACAAATGTCACTCAAGCTAATTTAAATGCACTCCAAATTCATGCATCTCACTACATGTGTTATCAGTATCCTTAATGAAAACATTAGAATTTAACAGGAGTGAAATCTTTACTGCTTAATACAGGCTAATATTTTTTTCTGCCAGAAGTTAGTGAGAGAAGCAGGTATAAAATAGAATATATGTGAATAAAACATAAAATGCAGCTACATTTTTTAAAATGTAAGAAATAAAATATAACAAAATGTAAAATCAACAATGAAATTTTAAATCTTGAAAATCCGAAATAAAATATAAATCCTTAAATGCAGTCACATAAAGTATACATATCTTCTCTATAACAGAAGGACGTTCATTTTTCTTAAAGTCTGTGATAGGTCCGGCGTTTGTCAGCTGGCCTCAGGCTGTCACCATAAAGTTGAGAGAGTGCTAAGTCTTAATGTTTACAGGCCTTTTATTGAAGTCATAGTTGTGGGAGGCCATGGAATAGCTTGACTGAAAGACAAATCCGGCATGTTCCACCCTGCTAATGTTCTTTAAACTCATGACAATGACCCGTTAACAGACACATGCCAGCAGAAACAGACACAGAGAGATGCCCAGACCTACAAAAAAAACAAAAAAAACAACTTTAGCTATGAGGTTCTCTCGTGGTGTTTTCTTCGCAAAAATGTTATTGCACGAAATAAACTCAGAGCGAGGATACAGTTCTAACCAAAGGGAATTGGAAAAAAAAAAAAAAAAAATTAATGAAACTCTTTAGCCCAGTCCCTTAGAGACCTGAGGGAGTATTAGGAGACATTAATTACTGTGTTAAACATTCCTTAAGCATGGGGAAGCCTCAGAACTTAAACATCCAAGCTGCTCTTCTATCAGAGTTCATCAAATTAATTTCCAACCTGCTGCTGTCGGCTCAGATAATTAGTGCCATTTTATTTTCACACTACTGCTGTGCTTTGAACTTTGTGTCCCGTTGAGATTCTGTGTATTGGAACATATTTAGATGTCTGAACGTGAAATGTGTGTTTGTGTGTGTTTGTGTGTATGCAGGGTACATGTACATGATGTCTCTTAACAAGCGTACATACTCACAGCAAGCTAGACATTATTAATTATTGAGTGATGCGGTGGTTTTTCCCTCCGTGTTCTACATTAAAACATATCGTATAAAGTCAATGAGCCAATGAACCTCTATCTTGGTGCTGCTACATATTGTGAAACAAACAACAAGCAGAAAGAAGCTGTTAAATCGTGGGTGTTTCAAGGGGAAACTAAACCGCAAAACTATTTCAATTTCATTTATTAAAAAAAGCTCTGATAATATGCTATGAATATACCGGAAAAAAAACTGTATGTAGCTGGTAGACTGTTGAAACTGTTAAGCTGTTGAAACATTAATGAAAGCTTCTATTCAAGAGAAATCCACGGGTCCCAAAGGCAGTGAATAGGGACAAAAATAAGGTGAGCCACAGCTTCTTAATGAAGCCCTTAGATCTTGTTCTAATAAACACAAAGTAATTGTGTCTTGTGTATACTGTATATGTGTCTATTCAGACTACATTAGCTATAAGGGCCACGTTTACAGTAATGAAAAAGACAGTGTTGAGGAGTAAATAGGGAAATGAATATATTAAATCATTTGAAATTAAATATACCAAACCAGCATAATAAGTCTGACCTCGGCGGTTGCGCTTTCACTGTTGAAAAGTGTTCCCGGAGTCATAACAGTCTGAAAGAGATCTGGAGTTTGTGTGGGCGTAGGTCAGGCGTCGTGAACACAATCTCTCTAAACCTGTTTACCTGAGTTTTTCCCTTTGTTTTGGAAGCTTTGATTTAACTGCAGGCAGTGTCGCTGAGCTCGCTTGCTGTTTTGCCAGGACGCCATAGCGGGATGAGGGGTGGCAGGGAGAGGAGTACAATGATAAGACCACCTCTGGAGCCCCATGGGTCAAGTGCATTTCTCATAAACACAACGATAGTGACCAGAGGACGGGATCGTGAGGACCAGCGACCCTGCGGTACAGAGGTGCCTTACAGAAGTCAAAAACCCATAGCTCCTCACCTCCCGGTTCCGACCGGTTCCCTGGCACGGAGCCTCGAACCGAACGCTGAGGCGTTAGTGAATACAAATGCAGTCGGGTGTCTCAGTTTGCTCACGTTTTTCGCGTTATTGTAACGTGTGACTGCCCGTGGCATAAATTATTTACGTCCGCTTTGAATCATTCTGGCCTCGCGGTGTTTGTCAATGCCCCTATACAGCTGCGTATCCACGCAAACCCTGAGAGTACGCAGAGGCCAGGAGCATGCATACGCTCGGAGAGGAAGCTAATCCAGTCACCTGGCCTGAACTTTCTCATCTTCAGACTCAAAAAACAAAAAAAAAAAAAAGCGTGTCTCTTCCTCTCTGTTATCGAACGTGTCCCTGCTGTTAATGCTGAACTCGACCAGAGGGTACACGGCTGGGCACAATGACTGTGTATGTGTGTGTGTGTATGTGTGTGTGTATGTGTGTGTGTGTGTGTGTGTGTGTGTGTAGGTAAGTACACTAATGTTTCCATGCTAAATCCACCATAAGTGTAATCACCACTATATGTTCGCTTCAAAATGTCAGTATGAAAGGGTCTCAAAGATGGAAGGAAGATATAGGGAGGTGGAGAAAGGGATGAGAGTGGAGGAGTAGTCCATTAACTCCGGCGTGTGTTTTCAAACCGATTAAAAAGAGTACAGAGAGGAATGATGATGGTGTTGGCTGAAGGATTAAACTGGGCTTTCAGTGGATCCTGTCTAGGCTTCCACCTACGGTAAACACTTGAGAGACCATGCATTACTAACACTCTTATGTGTAGTAATAACACTCCTACGAACACTGACTTCCCTACACACACCGTCAGCACTTATGAGACTTCCCTTTTTCCTCTTTTCACTGCGGAGGCTTTTACACACACACACACACACACACACACACACACACTACACTACACACTATACACTCAATAGCTTTGCTTTTAATAAGGTGTCATCAGCGTTCCCTCCAAAAACCAAAAGAGTCCAGATGAAAGACAGAGTCCAACAAAAGGCAGCTCAGGCTTTAATCTGACTGAGGCACAGAGGGAAAGAATTCACTAGTCAGTGATGTTGTCCATCACAGCAATGAGAGCTGCCCTGGATCCTGTGTGAAATGAACCCAGGCTTTGATGCTAGAGGTCATTGGATGAAGTGTTTGCAGTGTTAATGATCACAGTTTTGAGGAAAATCACTGGCCTGTATTTTTTTTCCCTTTTACAGTGACAACAGATTAATGAATAAGCCACGGGGACACAGTTGGGCATGTTGGTTTTCTCTAGGAATAAAAGCAGAACTGAGGAGAAAACAGAAGCTCATACACACACACACATGCAAACACACACACACACACACGCACACATGGCACACACACGCACACATACACACTTACAACAGGGTTGAATAAAGCAGGGCTGACATTTTCCAATTAATCATGGGGTGTGTCTTGTTGCAGAGATGAATTACTTTGCACTTCCTCAGCGTTATTTGACAACATTCAGCTGTTTACTCTCACGCACACAGGGCTGATTGAACGGGACGGACAGAAGGTTTTGTAAGATTCAATTTTTTTGAACGTCTACTTTTGTTTAGCTTGTCTTTGTCCCGGCTGAGGTACAACATATGCAAACAGGACTTGCCAGATGAGACCGTTACTCAAGTCTGCTGGGTATTCTAATGTAGCAAACAATCATGTATGAGGCTGTGTGTGTGTGTGTGTGTGTGTGTGTGTGTGTGTGTGTGTGTGTGTGCGCGTGCGTGTGTGTGTATGTGTGTGTGAAAGAGAGATTCAGACTGTATATACTCCCGCAAAAGGCCATTCATCACCAAACTGACATTTTGCATGTTCATGTTACAGCTATCAGGAGTCAACAAGGGAGAGAAAGACAGAGAGAAAGAAAGAGGGAGAAAGAGAGAGAGAGAGAGTGTGAGAGAGAGAGAGAGCGAGAGTGAGAGAGACAGAAAGAATTGGATCTGGCTCAGATCCAGTGCTTAACCTCTGCAGCACCGGATATCAGAAAACATCTGAGAGGAGGAAAGGAGAGAACAGGGGATGAGACAGAAGAAAAGGAGAGAAAAGCACGGTAAGACCAAGATGGGAAGAGAAGGATAGAAATTGTCTTTCGTAGTCTCTCATTTTCTGGTGAGGTTCACTGTTCATCCTGGTTTGCGTGTCCTCATAAATGTATGAATATATGAATGTTGCAGGCCAACTATGAGGAGAGCTTGTTTTCGATCGAATTTTTTGAATTCTCTACATTTCTTGATTTTCAGAGGGGACACATTCTTTTCGAGAGGCCCCAAACAAACGTGCTATGTTGTCTGTGTCTGTCTGTCTGTCTGCCTGCCTCTGTTTTATGTTAGTGTTGGAAAATAATGTTGTTTACAAATTATAAATCTCTTTTCCCATATTAACATTTTATCACTCTTAGCTCAGCCACAAAAGATGAATCTCCACACATAAAAGACGCATTCCATGACAAAGAACTCGAAAGCTCTCAAAATACTAAACACCAAATATCAAAACATATTTGTGTCTCCCCAGATAGCAAAAGATTTTCATACAAGCCAAAATTGAACTGAACTGAACTGACATTGTGTCCCAAAAAAATTCACAATATTTCTCAGCGCTCATATCAAGCTTCAGCAGCAAATTCATATAAACGCAATATTACAATTATCCCACACATTAATATGTCAGTACAACATTAGCTTCCTTCCCCCCCCCTTTTTCTATTGTGCCATAATTTCATGCTCTATATTGCAGTCATTTTTGCCCTGATGTTGACTAGGTCTTAGGGAGATCATTTTGCTTAGTGTCTGACTGACTGATAAAGAGAAAGGAGAGGAAATATAGCTAGATACACACACACACACACACACACACGCACACACACACAGAGTCATTTCAATATTTACCTCAGTGTTATGAGCTAGTGTGACCTCTGTTCAACCTCTATGCGCCCTTGTTGGTAATCATATCTAAGCTTTATTACTTTATCCAGCTATAACTATGTCTAAGCTTTATTACTCCATATATATGTGGTGCAGAGTTGCAAGGAAGGATGAAGGACCATGTGAGAGAGTCGGAGTTTTGGGAGAGGGTAAGTGTGTGTGTGAGTGTGTGTTTATAGTGCTTCCGCTCTAACCTTATATCACCAGAGGCTTTGAGATGTGTGGAGCTACGTTTGTGTATGTGTGTGTTTGTGTGTGTGTGTGTGTGTGTGTGTATGTGTGAGAGAGAAAGAGATAGAGAGGGAGAGAGAGAGAAGTGTGGTGGGATTTGGGCTTAAGTCGTTTCCTCAACCCATGGGCTTTTGTTGGTCTCTGATGTTTACTGCCTCTTCTACTTAACAAACTAACTTGGAGTAATTGGCTGTGGCTGCTTTTTTTTACACAAGAAGAATCAGCAGCCAGACGGACTCCCTTGGACTCGAGTCTGGAAAACGGTTTGGATTTGACAATGACTCGCTCGGTGTAAATTTGGAAAACAAGTTAGATTTGATATACGCACCCCCCCCCCCCGCCCCCCACCTCTCTGGATTTGAATTTGGGAAACAAATTATACATTTCAAAAAGTTTAAAATACGCTGAAACTCCGTGAACGCATGAAAGCAAACAGTCTCTGACTAAAGGGTGCAATTCCTTGGCAAAAGAAAATCAAGTGGTGTCTCTTGAGAGTATGGTGATTAGCATTTCATAAATGTGAAATGAAATAGTCACATCTCTCTCTCAGAACTTCAGTCATCTCAGTTCATTTCAGGAGCTGCTTTCTTGCCTTGACTCTTTTTCTATGACATAATTTTACAAAAAACCAATCTCTCTTTTTTTATTTCCCCATTCTCTTTCATAAAGAGTCACAAAGCACTGTACAACCATCCAAGAATTCGACGTGTTTAAAAATGAATGGACAGAAATTAAAATACGGTACGCATACATGCTATGTTTATGTGTTTTTGTGAGACTAAATTTTAACGAGACTAAATTATTTGTTTTCCTCAGACACTCACTGATAACATGTTTAGACTCTCTTATTAGATTAGCTGTGCTGTGAGAAAGGCCTTGTCGTCAGAATGATTGTGTGACGTCGGTAACTTTTATCAGTGATGCTCTCTTTTCGACTAACTCCACACTTATGAGAGAATAGCTGTGTTGGAAATCTTTTACTAAACACTGTGCATTTGAAAACATAGTATTGTGAGCTGCATCTTAATGGTGTCGAGGATACAGTATTCAGTGTACTGAACTGCAATGCACAGATGGTAGGATTGTCACTAGACAGACGACTGTAAATCGTGTATGTAAGGGATGCAACACTGTCACTTTACAAATACTCATTTCACATGTTTCACATACTATGGTTTTTGAACACACTATTTTTGTTCTTTTTTTTTTTGTTCTTCAGTTGTGTTACAGGCTGTTTTGGTCAACGGCAAATACAGCACTATTTAAACATTTATCCTATCTACTCCAAGACAGTAAAATGATGAAGAACGACTCACGGGCTCATGTTCGAAACACTTGTTGATGTGAAACAGTTTTCAAAATGATCATTTTAACAATAATGATAACAACAACAACAACAACAACAACAACAAAATTCAGTTTAAACATACTACATTCTAGGTTATCATATGTGTTTATAAAACCTGTGCTTAGGTTGTGCTGTGGTGTGTTCCCACTGGACATCAGGTACAGACTCACATCAGATGAAGCTCTGGCTCCAGTAATTAAGCGTACAGGGAACACAACGAGGAAAGATCAGAAGTCAGATCCATTCACTAAACGCGCTGAGAGGAAACATAACAAGTCCGCCGATCTGGCGACAAAGAGGCGCTCCACTGGACGTTCTCATGATCTTTTGGGGTTCCCTGGGTGGGTGGGTTATGTTTGCTTGATAGTGTGTGAGCTCTGCAAAAACAAATTCTAAGCGTCGTAGGAATCCAAATGTGATGTTTCTTTTGTTGTGGTATTTCACATCTAATCCTACAAATGTCGTGTTTTTTGTTTGTGTTCTGTCACTGTGTTGAGATAAAAAGCATTCCATAGTTACATGCATCTGTGTCAACATCTGCAGACACAGAGTCTGAGGAAATAAGCAATGGGGAGAGAGAGAGAGAGAGAGAGAGAGAGAGAGAATTTTAAGATGTATAGCTGGCTACTTCCAAGATTCACTGATATTTCAGCACCAGGAGAAAATACACACACACACACACACACACACACACACACAAACACACACACACAGAAAAACATTAGCTGACAGTCAGAACAACTTTTCCATGCATGATAAGAAAAGACACACAAACACACACACAGAAACACAGAAACACACACACATACACACACACACACCAGCAGCTGCTTATATAGGGTCAACTATGGGAGAGAGATTGGGAAGGACACCATTAATAATGGATATAGCATGTAATTACCCACTGAATCAACTGTCTGCACTGTTTCAAATCACAATATCACTCAGAAATGAGGCTATCATGCATAATGTATGACTTCAAGTCACTTTATGAAGCAGCATCCTATTTCTCTGTTCTTTTTTTTTTTTTTTTCATTTGTTTATTCTTATTAGATTTGATATTCAGAAACAGTTGGTTTCCTGATGCAGCATCTTGAGAACGCTTTGAAATCAATGTTTATAAAGATGTATTTTTTTCTTGTAAAGACGATAGTTCTAATGACAGAATGACAGGATGCAAACAGAGTGAGGAACAAAACGGAGGATCCTAACCACCATAACAACGGCAATGCTGCAAGCTGTCACTCTCCGAGGCCTGAGGGAAATTGACAGTAACTTGATTTCGAATCCAGACAAGACAGTTTATACCTGTCAGGACCATATGATTACAGTGGCACATTCCCTCACCTCATCAAAAGTCGAACAATTTGTGTGACGTCCGGGCCGCCTGGGGTAAAATTATTACAATGCTTATCCGTAAAAGGCGCTTTTTTCATTGATTCTCATGGTAAAGCGACTGAACTTTGCATTAACTATTCCAGAGTAATCCCCTGTCAGGTTGGCTCTCGTCCTTGTTTAATTAAGTTGTGTTTGAGAGAAAGAGAAAGAGAGAGCGAGAGAGAGAGAGAGAGAGAGAGGACAAGAAAGATAATTGTCAGTTAAATAGATTATATCAAGACATAAACAGCTGTTATTTCATTTAGAATAATTAAACTATGTCTCAAAAGACTATCATACACACACACACACACACACACATACACACACACACACCACCACCACCAATAAACACACACACACACACACACACACACACACACACACACATACACAGATTGTAATGTGGCAGTTTGCACCTCGATAGTGTGTCACTGTTTGAGGCAGTTCCATTATTTCAAATGCTTTCTGTTGAAGTAATGAAATCGGAATCAATATTTAAGGCCAAGAGAGCTCAAGGCCCAAGTTAATGACTGACCAGTGTGAAGGGTGTGGAATGCGGCCTCTATTGATTGATTATGCTTTCATTTCTCAGACTCTTGCTCTCTGGGAGGCAACTAACCATGGGCACAGTCAAAAGTGTTCTGTTAACCAAAGGCTAACCATTTATCAAGTGTGTGTGTGTGTGTGTGTGTGTGTGTGTGTGAGTGCGGAAGAGAATGATTTTAACGGGATTTGGAACCGCATTATTTGTTTTGCAGACTGAGCAATCATTCAGTTGTTTGTATTTTTTTTTCCAATGTCAGTTAGTGACTGTTAAACACCTTAAAAAGATAGAGATTATCCCACACTGACCGTTTCAGCATTTTTAAACCATTAAGACTTCAGTTATACGACATCAAACTTGTACCAACAAGAAATCTAACAGTAAGATAGAGTACCATCTCTGAATTAATGAAGTTGTGTATTTACTGTGAAACACCGTACAAAAACCGTACTTGTCAAGTACAGATACATACTAGAGACAGACGATTCTGAAGGGTCTTCCATAACCATGACTAGGAAAAGAAAACACAACGGTAAATGTATCAGGAAATATCCATAGAGGTGCAGGTTTGCATTTCCAGAGCAGTACAGCACTGAGAAATTCGCAGTGGTGCTGTAACATCAAAAAACCCTATATGGACCCATAGCACCGTTAAATCACTCTGAAAGGGGGATTTTGTTCTTTGCAAATCTTGCCTTTTGAGGTAGAAAACCCAAATGAATTGCCAGCGACACTACTTGTTGTAAAAGTCTGATACAACAAAATTCCCAAAGCTCTTGTAGTCCAAACGAATACATTAAAGAGATGAAGTTTTGAAAACTGTTCAATATGGTATGCACTCATTTATGTAAAATGTGTGCGCGTGTCCTTTTGTGCATATGTACTTGTGTGTGTGTGTGTGTGTGTGTGTGTCTGTGTTTGTAGGCCTGAATGTTTGTGTGTGTGATGGACTCAGATTGTCTAATGGAAAAGGTTTGTTAAGCTTCACTGCCCTGTTCTTAGTGGAGTCCTGTCCACTAAGGGAAACAAGAGCGACCACTCAGCCAACCAAGCATTCATCGCTATGGCAGCTCCTCTGCTCTCCAGCCAATCAGAGATAATTAGCAGCCATGTTCTGTCTACAGTGCACACAAAAACATACCAAAGAGAGAGGGATGAAATCCACTGAGAAGGAAAGAGAGGGGGAGGGACACCAAAGAGAAAGAGAGATAGAGCAAGGGGTCACAAGGGAAGTAGACTAAAACATATGAGAGAGAGAGAGAGAGAGAGAGAGAGAGGTCAAAAGCACAAATTCAGCCTGTATCTCCTCTAACTGATAGAGCCTGTGTTTTGTCTCTCAGCCACTCGGACACTGAGGAGACAACACATCCAGATGCACAAATTACTCTGACCAGACAAAGGAAAATGTGCACTGACCTCACACTCAGTCTCTTCATCTCCCACTCCGTCTCTTTCTAGCTCTCCTCTAAGACACTACAAATACAGGCATTCAAAAAACATAACAATGCAATCTGCCTAAGGAAAAAAACCCCAACTTAAACCTGACTATTATCAAAGCTTTACCAAATCATTAACGCACATGTAAGACAGTGCGAGAAAGTGAAATGACATAGTTTCATTACATAGCATTAAAACTCCTATAAAGACAGAGAAAGAGGGAACAGGAAAGAGCATTATAATCGACTAAGAAAGAGAAGGTCGGGTAGAGGCGATTGCTAGAAAGAAAGGACAAAAAGAATAAGTGATACATAACAGGAGAGATAAAAGGAAAGACAAGTGCCCTTCCTGCTGTCTCCAGGCATATGCTGAAATACTTAGCAGCCAAAGCAAACTTCTGGTCACATCAGTCATTAATAATATAACCCCACCATCCCATCTACATCTTCCCAAAAACGGCCTCGTCTGTATGGAGAGACTGAGAGAAAAGGAGAGAGATGAGAGAAGAATGAGATCCAGACAGATTAAGGGGGATGACTGAAGAGGAGGGTCAGAAAAGCACGGACTAATTGGTAGAGATTTGTGTGGTCTGGTCCAGGAATTCAAACAGAGGTGGTTTAAATGCGGATTTTAGATGTTGACCTGGGGTCTAATCCGTCCATCACTCAACTACTACCATCTGTTGAAACTTACAAACTCGCTCGCCTGGGGCAAACAGCTGGGCTCCAAGAAGCCATCCTTAACTCTGGAAAGACTTGAATCTAGTCACCCCTTTTGGACATACCGACCCATTCTTATAAAGCTGTCTACTTCCTCGTAATTAAACATTGTGTTTTATATTTTGAAATATGCTAAGAAGGTTATCAGTCAGTGACTATCCAGCATGGAATACTGCGTGTTGGCAGAATATCGTTAGCTGATTTCGTTCTGGTTCTCGTTGGGGAAATTAAATTTCTTGTGTCCTGTCACTGAAAATGTCAAACCGTGATGTTGAAGAAGAGGCTGGAGAGAATTTTGTAGTGGAAGATATTGCTTTGGTGCACTCCCACACTCTCTCATCACGTACGCTGCATAAACACACACTTCTGGAAACAAATGTCTGCGTTTTCAAGATACTGTACTGTACTTTAAGTAATTTCCTCGGGGAGAGAGCAACTTAATAAACCCTCATCTGCATCCCTACACAATCTTTAACGCTTCTGCTCACACCTCGTTGATGAATTGTTTCATTTTCTTTCTAAAAACAATAAATTTGTTGCATGGTATTTATAAACAGAAATGATATAGCCAGTGCCTTGAACCACTCCGAGCACCGATGTATTATTTTAGTGCTTTATTGAAATAATTTAATTTTTTTTTCTCCTTGCATGTAAGGCGTAAGATTAACAGTTATGTAGTCAGATAGTTTTGAAAGAGGTGAGGTTTAAAGCGTTTTTAAAAATGTGTTTAGTGATTTTGAGCATCTGATGGAGAGAGGAAATTCATTTTACCACTTTGAAGCTAGGTGTGAAAAGATCTGTAACTGAGACCTTAGCTTGCGCCCAGTGGGTACCACTTGATGTCCTGCTGAGGCAGACCTGAGCAGTACCCTGGGACACTTGGTTTGATTGCAGATTTGAATGCAGATAGATGTGGTTCCACTGACTGTTCTGAAGGCCAGTGTCAAGGTCTTGAACCTGATGAGGTTCGGCAGCACGCAGCCAGTGGAGGGAGGCAGAGAGAGGAGTGACCTTTTAGAGGAGGACATGCGTGAACATTTTGGTGGGTTAAAAACCAAGCGACCTGTTTCGTTTGGCTGTCGTAGAGAGTATATCTGTAGGAGTATCATGTGACTGCCACAGTGTGTTCAATGAAAGCCAGATTGTCCACTTCTGCTACTGCGGGGTTTTGTTTTGTTTTTTTTACCTCTTTGGAGGGTCTTGTTGTTGATTAACCTTATCGATTAGTCCTTTATCAAAGAGTATCGACAAGTAACCCCAAGGCTGAGCAATAGCTTCCATCTCCACTAAGAACTGAGGGATGTTCCATGGTATTTTATCTAAACATTAAGGCTCAAGTGGTCATCTCCTTGGCCCTCACATGCTCCCCAACATGTCCGGCATACAAATGGGTGGATTAACCCACTTTGACATGTGTGTGTGTGTGTGTGGAAATTGTCAGTCAGAGCAAAATTACGCAAAACAAACTAGTTGGCTAGTATTGATAATATGACAAAGATAATACAGCAATATTTGGGAAGACGTATTCCTCCCTGATTAGTTTTTCTGACTCCACACCCAATCACATTTAACTTAGCTCTATTATGTCGACTAGAGCAGTGGTTCTCCAAGTGGGGTCCCTGGACCACTTGGGGATCTGTGACCCATAGCCAGGGGGTCCTCGAAATAATTAGCTATAAATGATAAAATGGTGCTAAATCATTAAGAAAACGCATAGCTACTGATGGGGACCATTTGCACCAATAAAACAAGCATTTTGTGTCCATTACTCCCACCCACGTTAACTTTGGGCCAATAGAAACTCTGATATGGTTGTGACACATCAGGTCTGAAGCGTTTAGGTTGAAAAGTTTTAGAATACAGTAGTTCCGATGGCGTCAAAAGGTCCAAGTGGTAGTAAGCATATGCTTAATCCGTGTTACGATTATGACGAGGTTCTTGGAAAATTTTCTAACCTGTATGGGGTCCCTGGCCCCAAAAAGTTTGAGAACCCCTGGACTACAGTGTAAGTCAACTGCAGTTTAGCATTCAAGTCAAAAGCGCTGGTTAATGTAGCACCTCATGTGGCTTTCTCTGGTATTACATAGACAGTTGCACAAATTAGGGTTAACTTATTGTTGTCCTGGTGACTGTGAACATATTATATAATTATATTATTACATAATGTAATTTATTCACATGTTTACATAAAAAATCTTTAGACATTTTGACCCTGATTACCTTCCACACATCCATTGGAAACTGCATTAGTTACATTTGCAATGTGAGTTTTATACCTCTTTACCAAAAACTTGTTTCATAAATCTAACCCACCTGGCTAATTCTGGCTTAGCTACCTAGTTTGAAGGCTTAAGAGGCACAATTTCCATCTCTCTCTCTCCCTCCATCTCTCACCATCTCTCTCTCTCTCTCTCTCTCTATCTCTAAACCCAGGAGAGCCCCAACCATTCAGAGTACAAACTGAATATTTGAAGTAAATAAAATTTAAAAAAGAGAAAGACAGAAAGTTTTTGACTTGTATGTTATTTGGCTGTGAAAAATGTCACAATTGTGTGGCTTGATTATGCTTCTTTGTCTAACGGTTTGATGACACTATTTACGGTGCTGAATAACCTTTAGCTAAAAATGCATGACCAGCCCAGACCAGTCCATCTTAATATCACCACTCAGCTGCTATTGAATGCAGGAGTACAGGAAGCAGAGGCATGCAAGTGTGAATAAAGCAGAAATATGCCAGCAAAATTGAAATTAGGCTGACACTTAAACGAACCCAGTGGTGACACTGAACATTATACAGCTGGTGTGCCAGTCCTCCAAACGAACATACAGGCTGTATCTTAAAAAGCATCCCCCCCTCCCCGCTCCCAGCACACACACACACACACACACACACAGTATATCCTAGTGGAGTAAGATCTACTCATATAATATGGTTTTTTACCCACAAAGGCCACACTGGTGGATTTGCTAGACTGGAAAAAAAGTGTGATGAAGTTAATGTTTGTGTCTGTTCTCTGTGTGTGTGTGTGTGTGTGTTGTGTACATTCTAACAAACACACTCACACTCACAGGTTCTCTGGTTCACTAAGCCTATTATTCCTAGTAGTGTGTTGGAACTCTGGGCAGCTCTGATATTCAAACACGTTCCCATGGCAATCAATGACTCGCATCCCATAAATCAACCTGCTGGAGCAATAACAGAAGTTAATGTAACCCTCTCTTGGGTTTGTTTGTGTGGTCTGGTTTGGAGTTGTGAGTCACTGGGGGAAAAAAGGGTCCTTATATTTCATTTTCTGAAGCGTAACCCAGTGTGACGCCTGAGGGATCAGTGAGTGGCACTGATCAGGAATACAGTGGATGGAAACAGCTAGAGAGACACCAGGAAAAGAGAGCAGGTCAAAAAAGGGCATCTATCGGGCATAATTCAAACACGGGAAAATCTTCAACGTAAAGTACCTCACTGGGTCTAGGAAGGATACATGTATAAACATGTAAATAAATACAAACACATCAAACACAAAACAGCTGTCTACAAGCTTGCTTTCACACAATCCTTACAAGCTCCCTTTTAGAGGTTGGGTGGATGAATGACCAAAAAGCCCACATCTGTGATTCGGCAGCCCATGGGGAAATGGTGGTGGTGGGGGGGGGGGGGGTTTCCAAATGCATGATTTATCAACGGAAATTTTCAACCAGACTGGCTTATTTGTGATTGTAAATAAACATGTAGTTCAGGCGTGTACGACTGTTAAGAGGAGAAAAAAACAAAACAAAACACCGTCGACCACATGGCATAGATGGTTTGATTCAGTGCAATGTGTAATGTGCTTCAGATTCTTTGAGCAATGGAGCTCCACCGAGAAGAAATAACTCTCTGTGATTTTACCGTATTAAAAGATCCAAATCTTGAGTGCGTGTCTCTGTGCATATTCACTTTCTGTTTATTGTTTATGTTTACGGTAACAGTCAAAGAATACACAATGTCAGAAGTGAGGAGTTGCAAACAGTCAAATGGTTTCATTTCAAAGTCCCTCTTTATTTCTCTCTCTCTCTCTCTTTCTCTCTCTCATTCTTTCTCTCTCTCTCTTTCTCTCTCTCTCTCAGTAAAATGGAATTATCCTCTTTGTGATCAGTGGAAGTTTTTGACCACGGCATAATCTGTAGACAGAGACAGCTGCTATTGACACACACACAGGCACACAACCCAACAATACTGAATAAGCAAAGTTCACACACACACACACGCACGCACGCACACACACACACGCACACGCACGCACACACACTGACAGACGCTGGGCCCATCATCCATCAGCCTGGACAACAAACCTCCCATTGAAGTCTCATCTTATTTTATGAAGAGAAAGCAGACAGGGAGAACTCCCTCCTCTGTCTTCTTCTCTTTCTCCCCTGTCCTTCATTTCTTCGCTCTCTCTGTCTTTCTCCCTATTCATCTTTCTCAGTGCATTCAGGTGCAGTGGACACAGATGTGTGACTGTGTGTGATGTGATTGCCGGTAAATAACTGTTATCAGGCTTGTTGTCTTCCTCTTCCCTTCCGCTCTTACCACACACATAGACACACACAAACACGGGCGCACACACACACACACTTACACACATACACACACACACACACACACACACGCACACACGGAAATATACACAAACATAGGCGATGATTTCTCATGATTACTTCAACCTGCGTGAACTCAAAGGGACAAAAATAAGCAGAGTTCGTTGTTCCAGATAGTGTTTGTTCATTTGTTAATAGTTTGTCCGTTCATCCATCAAACCTGTAATCCATCTGCCCATCATCCGCTCATATTTCTATCCATCTGCCAATCTAACCACCACTTGTTCCCTGCTCTCTTCCTTCCTCACTCTCCTCCTTATCCTTGTCTGGTATTCTCTAGTGATCCTCTTATGGTTGTACAGAAAGCCCAAAGATAGATCCTGACTTCCCTCAAGACTGTCTGCTGAGCAGTCTGTGTGTGTGTGTGTGTGTGTGTGTGTGCGTGTGCCTGCGTGTGTGTGTGTGTGTGTGTGTGTGTGTGTGTGTGTGTGTGTGCGTGTGCCTGCGTGTGTGTCTGTGTGTGTGTACATATGAACCGCATAGCCGTGAGGAAAGACAGAACTTCAAACACAAGGACACAGCACATCCATCTGTTACCTTCATCTCCCTTTCTCTCTCTCTCTCTCTGTCTCTCTGTCTGTCTCTCTCTCTCTCTCTCTGCATGGTAGAGACAGATTTGTTTGTGTGCTTAAGATAAAGAAATTCTAAAAAAAAAAAAAAAAACGCCTGACGATGTGTTTAAAAAAATCTAAACTTCAACCGAAAAAAGTTGGATCGATTTCCCTAATTTTAAAGTCTAATCAAAATGCATTGTGTATCCAATTTAAGTAGCATATAAACAAAAGTCAAAACAGACCTAAAACAAATCTCTCTCTCTAAGAGGCAAGAAGTCTCCCCTGTGAATTTGATCGTTAAAATAATCTGATCGCCTCCCCCGTTCGATCGTTGGTTGTTACATGACTCTGTTTGTGAAACATGCTTTCTGGAGGGTAGAAATGATCTGTCGCTGCCGAGGGAGCGTTTGACGACTGTTCATCAGTGTTACGCCTGCATGAAAACAACCTCTTCCTTGAACACATACGCACAAGTACGTTCACAGTATTGAACATATGGATCAATAACCTCTTTTGGCTTGGCAGGATGCTAATTGCTAGAACCATGAAAGGGGAAAGAGATGCGTTTATAAATTTTTGATAAAAAAAAAACTCTCTCCGTGACTGTCAGCTAGCTCCTCATCATTGCCTCCACATCAGTCAATCACATTCACCCCAATGCCAGCTATTGATATCCACTCACTTTTGTAATTCATATTTCCTCTTGCATTAAAAAGGGTCTCGTCCACTGTACTAACAACAAACACTTCTGTTTTCATCTTCAGATGTTTAGCATAGAAAAGGGAACGCATAAAACTACCGTTCATCATTCGTTGTTAGAAAAAACAAAATAGTTTATTGAGGTGTCAATACAACTACTATTGCACCGCTCACTGTACTTTCTGGGTATTCATAAGTTGTAAGACTTTGCAGCTTCTCTGGTGCTTTACAATGACATGTATCATATATCATCATAAATAGCAGCCATCCCTCAGCCAGCTGATAGGCTGCTGAAGTAAGAGATCTTGGCACAACGATGGTACCTGGTGTCGAGATTGGGAAGAAATATCCTCAGAGTGCTCTTAAACTGCCGAAAGGTTAACGTCGTTTCTCGCTGAGGTTCTGCGTCGGGTTTAAGGTTAAAGGAAGTTTCCCCCTGGAGTACATTAGTAATGATATGGTTTGATATGCTTCTCCTGAGGCTTTCTGCGGAGTTTAATGTTAAAATGGGTGCACTGGCAGGGGGTCTTCCTCCGGGGAAGAAGGTTTAGGCATGTGTTTTTGGACTTGTCTGTGATCAGTCTTTCAGGGATGAGCTTACGCCTGGCTTAGTTCCCTGGTGCACCGCGTGACAGATGATTGATTAGTTCGTCTTTTTCCCCGCCGAGCTCGGACCAGCTATAGTGAGCACAGCAAGCAGCCTTCATACGACATCCAGTGCACGTACGTGCACGCTCATACATCTACATGCAAACACAACGCTTGAGCAAACATGCATTAAACAAGCTTGACTCAGACATACATACAAAAATCTACGCACACACTCCATCATGCATGCTTGATAATGAGATGGATCTCAGCAACATTGACAAAGCAAAACACGTGGGGACGCTTACACACACAGACACACACACACGCAAACACACACACACACACTCAGGAATGCTAGGATTGTTATTCTCATGGTCTTTAGTGTTAAATGAGCCTTTCTGATGATATCTTTTCATTATAGTCTTATTTAAATCTCTACATGCTTCATTTAAACATTGCGGTAATCGATAACTACTTCATTAGGGCTGCGTGGACATTTAAGTCTGCCCTAGTAAATGTTGATGATCCATGTGATCCAGAGAGACTGGACTGACGCGGCGGTATGGATATGACCCAACTCTTGCCACCCTTAAATGTGCCCAACCCTGTTATAACAATGCTATTGACATGTTTCTGACACCACTGGTTTACACACAATGTGTTCCAGGTCTCTCTCGAATAACACAGCACATTTGATCAAAGAAATCCACCCGAGAGGCATCGTCGCTGCTATAGTCCCCCTGAGAGAGGATTTACAGAGGGACAGAAAGATAAAGGGATAAGAGACTAGAGAAGGATAGGGAGAGGATAAAAGATGAGTTGTGAGATAGCAGAGTAAAGGAGGCGTGTGTGATTAAGGGATTCGGAGTAAATTAAAAACGGAGACGCGTTTGACCTTTGAGACGTTTAGAGGCAATTCTGATGTTCCACTTTTTTTCTTTTTTCTTTTTTTTTTTTTTTAGGAAAAACCAAGATTGAGAGGATCTAAAAGTGAGCACTTTAATCGTTACCAATTTAGCCAAACTGGAGGAAATTAGCATCTCATTTCAAAGAGATCAGTGGCACTGATACTGTTGCGTTTCTTGACGAGAGAGAGGGGCGCACGACACTCTCAGGAAAACACTCAAAAAACATCCAAAGGACTCGTCAACACGCCACAGCCGCCGTCTTGTCTCGCAAGAAACGTCTGATTAGCGGACGCGCTTCGCTTTCTCGGTCTGAAACCCCGCGTTTGAAACGGCGAACGGTCAAGAAAAACCAAAGAGATTTGGTAACATCTGCTGCTCTGCTCTCGACTGTTTGAGATGTACAGTCCATTTAGAGCACGCGAAACAAAACAGTAATAAATTCAAACATTTCACTGAATAATGCTTAATTAAAAGCCATTTCAAGTGCTTAACTGCATCAGAACTCTACTGCAAAATTGTTTGTGAATGGGCAACGTTTAATTGATACCATTATTTATTTGTCTTAGTCACAGAGAGCATGAAAACAACTACCGCTGAAAAAAAAAACAATTAGAACATTTGATCCTCTGTCTATTATTGTATTTGGGTCATGTCTAGATGAACAAATAAAAGCGAAAAACACTCTGTTTCACAATTTGTGCCTATACAAGGTAGGCCCCCAGTTCCATCTCTCAGTGCAAACCAATGCATAAACCAATACTATTCTTCCATTGCATTTCACTATCTTGATCAAGCTGTAATAGACGTCTCAGCAATTTAAGTTGCCTAATTTATGAATGACTCTGAAGAAGATTCAGTTCGTTAGTGAGACGGTTACTGCTGTGTATTCGGTGTGCCTTCGCTTTCGTGTGTGTGTGGTTCGATAAAGAGTCCCTTTAAGCCCACAGACAGGAACCACCTGGCTGTAGAGCAGACACAACCACACAGCGGCTATCTGAGGAGGCAAGTCTGATGTAATTAGAAACGGGCGGCTCCAAGGACACCCCCAAGCAAAGGGCCTTCAGGTGAAATTACATGTTGAAAATGTCTGCCTGTTTTATTGCTAAAAGCCTAGTTACCATGGAGAGCACCCAACAAAACGTGTTTCCAAGGATTTATCACTATTACCATGAATAGATGTGAGCCTATGGAAAGGCGGCTTTTGGATCATAATTGGCGCCTAAGGTTTTTCATTTAACTGCCTCTCCAGCTGACCAGCATATAATCATGTAACTCTGCATTATAAAATTTCTATTCATTGGAGGAACCCAGTGGACAATAGATTTTTGCATGGATTTGTCAGTGTGGTGCATCCTGAATGTCATATTGTGCTCGTCTCGACATGGACCATCTCGTAATTTTAGACTTCTTGTCCATATTGCTGCTGTCTACTTGTCCTATAGATCTTGGAGATCAGTCTGAGCCAATACATATGGTATGTGTGTGTGTGTGTGTGTGTGTGTGTTCTGAGGGATGTGTTTAAAGAAGTGTTCGCCCGACTTGTTATTTACATAAGCTAACAAGGTTATTGGGAGCTTTAGCTGGCTGAATGTCACCGCGGTTTTAAAGTATATGAGAATTTAATAAGCGTCTCTGTCAAAGAGTGTTAGGGAAGAGAAATATGAGTCATGAATATTTATGAGCACCTCTTCTAAGGGATTTACTTCTGAGCTACCTGCCTGGGCTTCGTCAGAAAATTACCTGAGACAATCTGCCGCCTGTTTAGAAGGCACTGCCGCAATATTGGCTGCAGCATTTTCAGGCTGTATGATAACGGCTCTGATAACTGATCACTGCTGGGGTGAACTGTGCTGTATATAATGGTAATATCTCACACACCTTTTATTTTTTGAGTTAAACAAAAAAAACGACATTTTTACTATCCGTCTCCTCGTTTTAGCGACCGGAATCCTCCTGGCGGCAGTGCTCACTTGTGCGTTGTAACCCAGTCCTTAAACCAGCTGCCAAATTTCACGTTTAACCAGAGAGCTGACATCTCACATGCGTGTTAGCCTTCACCTTCACCTTCGTTCGGTTCTTCTGCCGTTCTTCACACTCTGAAACAACACACACCAGCAAGTGGAAAGGTCACTAAGAGGTCAACCGTCTGTGGGCTGTAACCCCTCCACATGCGTGTGCGCGTGGTGTGTGTGTGTGTGTGTGTATCTGTGTGTGTGTATGTGTGTGTGTGTGTGTTGGTGCATACATATTTTGAGAAAGGATAGGTTACATATGATGTGCAGACACTGTCTAAATGGCTACTTTATCTTTGACACTCATTACAGCTGATGACTCAGAACTTCAAACGACATTGTCTTTGTCCCAAAATAACTGTATTCCCATTACTGGCTGATCTGAAGGGGGAGCAGAGACACAAGGCATTTGGAAAAAAAAAAAAAAAAAATTAATCACAGTGCATGCTGAAGCCCATTATCACTCTCTGGATGACAACAGCAAAGTAGCACACTCAGACAAGTCCTCATGCATCACAGCCCGCTGTGTATTCCTACATGTAGTAAGGACAAATTACTTTTTTGCGTATTTTGGGCGAAATGAACGTCATAATATAAGAATGAGTACATAAAAAAAGCCCAAGGATAAAATAAAGCATAAAGACATGCACACGCGCACCCACACACATCACACATACACACACACACACACACACACACACTCAGACATTACACAGCACCCCTAAGGGTTTTTGGCCTATCTTCCCTAGAGTCTGGAGTGTATGAATCATCAGCTGCAACAGTGCTGGTTGAGTGAGTGAATGCATGCGGAGCAGCTGCTCTGTGTGATGGAGCTGCAGGATCAGGATTGGCCTCTCATTCCAATCCTCCTGTTTTAATTGCTGCGGTGCTTTGATCAGACAGAGGGCTGTGCGGCCCTGCAGATGCCCCCTGTGGCTTACAGTGGGATCCAGAGAGACAGGGGAAAGAACGAGAAAAGTAGGAGTCAGCAGAATAAAGAAGAATCCATTTCAGGGCTAAATGAGCGCGATGGACAGATGAGTGTGCGTGTGTGTGTGTGTGTGGCTGTGTGTGTGTGTGTGTGTGTGTGTGTGTGTGTGCGTGTGCGTGTGAGTTGGTGTGTGTGTGTGTGTCTGTATGTGTGTGTGTGTGTGTGTCTGTGTGTGTGTGTGTGTGTGTGTGTGTATGCGCGTGCGTGTGCGTGTGCGCATGTGCGTTTGTGTGTGAGCATCCATCAGTGAGAACCTTCCCCCTCTCACCTTTGCTTCTGAGCTCACAGATGTTAAAGTGAGTTAAAGTCTGCGAATGTGTCATGTCATGCTCCTCCTTTTGAAACTCCAGAGCATCACAAGGAGAATGAAAGCGTGCTGCTACTGCAGATGGAGGAATCCGACGGATGGAGTGTAACAGTGGGTTGCATCATACTGGGACAAGGGGACCCTCGGGCCTCGCTGAGAATTGTGGGACACTTACAGAAACGCGAGTCTTCTAAAAGCTCTAAGCCTAAGGACTTTTCTTTTTGTGCTGATTATGGAATTATAGAAGTCGTTCAAAACACTTGATTAGTACGGCCTTGTCTTCAAATGGTTGTGTAAAATTTGCTTTAGAGAACGGCCGAGAGAGAGTGGGAGGGTGACGTCGGATGTCTCATTCCTTTATATGTAGGCTTACGCTCGTATCAATGTCTGATTACGAGACTGCTCGTTAAAAAAAAAACAAAAAACGATGATAAACTCTCAGGAAATGAAAAAAAAAAGGAAAGGAAAACTATGGGGTACAAGCCATTTAACCCTCAAGTTTCACACTTAAACCTATGTATGTATTTCAATCTGGTACTTCACTGGGGTCAATTCAATTCTGAACCTAGCAACCGCAATCATTAGTTTGGCAGCATTGCAAGATCTGTTTATCTCAGCCCCTCCTGAGTCTTTATCTGGTAAAGCTCTGTGCATTTTGCATTGCTGGGCAATGTCTTCTGTTTAGTGCAGTGTAGTTGGCCCCTAATAGTAAAAAAAAAAAAAAAAGAAAAAAAGAGAAAAAAATTGAATAAAACACTTCTCCCAAATCACTAAACCATTCCCAGACCACCTGAAGCACATCTCTAAGCTGTTGTCTAAGTGCCAGGAAAATAGATGGTCCAACGCCTTCTTCGCACTACAGAAAGAGACATTCTCTCCCCATTTCAGAACTGATGTGTGCCGTGTCTTTCTTTTTTTTTTTTTTATATATCTATTACCACGTAACATGTCCTCACGGGAGATTCGCAGTAGAGGGAAAAAAAGGAGTCTTCTTTAGGAGGTTTATACAAGGACCTCCGATATCCCTTTGATCCTTTCCCTGGATCTAATGAACCCTTTCTATCATGAGACCACCTCAGGGAGGAAGAGTGTATGACCTTAATATACATTTTTTTTCTACTTAACTTAGGTAAAACAAGTAGTTTGAAAAGAAAGACTCCTTTCCTCCTCCTGATCCTCCTTTACTAAGGAGGCGGCGCTTAGCCGCAAAACAAGCAGACCATCCCAGCTCCTCCCTGGAACAGTAAATGCCAAAACACTGTGCATCCAAATTTTATGTCAACAATAATATAAATACACAGAGCACATGAATACATGTCCAAGCACAGAATCTCTCATATGAACATTTCTGACGCTTCACGCTCCTACCAAACTGTCCTATATGCTTCCAGGGGGCCGCTGAGTATATGATAGAAGGATATTTGTTCATTATCCAGTCACCTGAGTACAAATGAACGACTGTATCTCATTGAACGAGACTTCATGCATGCAGATCAGCCAGTAAAAGTGAATGGTACAACGAAAGTCAACCTTTGTCTGATTTGTCTTCCGTGGCTAGATTTACCTGTAGACGTGCTCTCTGTGGACCACTAAAGCTTTGAGGTAGTCCTCTCTCAAAGCACAATCCTGTAAAGAGATTCTCATTGCTGAGTGTCTCCTGATGACGAATCTCCTTTTGTACTGTTGGCTGTCATTACTATTGATCAGTTTCTGCTTATCTTCTGTTTTTATGATAACTGTAATGCATAGGTATGTAAAAATAACACCCCCCCCCCCCCAATCATGGCACCAGCCACATAATTATCCTTTTATCCCAGGTCCATATGTGGAATGTGGACACAATAGCTGGATGATGCTAAGCAACATTAAGAGAAGGAGAACAGAATGCTCAAAAACATATCGCTATAACGCAGCTCCATGTGACGCAAAGGTGCTCCCAAAGACATGGTGCCTGAACTATAGCATCAAGCACTCTTGTGCTGATCTGGTGCACTTAAGCTTAAGTAGTTTAGGCTTAAGTAGTTTAAAAGGCCTTTACTGTTGATGGAATATCTATAGAAAACAGCAGATAAGAATGTAGACTGTTTTTTTTTTTTTATCATGCATTGTCTCCCCCCTCCCTCTCTCTTTCTCTCTCTCCCTCTCTCTCTCTCTCTCTCTCTCTCTCTCCCTCTCTCTCTATCTCCCCCTCTCTCTCTCTCTCTCTCTCTCTCTCTCTCTCTCTCTCTCTCCCTCTCTCTCTCTCTCTCTCTCTGTGTGTGTGTTTTCCAGGCTGCTGTACTAAACAATGCAATTGCCCTATTAATTCTCTGGCCAGACACTGTGCAGGGCTGCAAAGACTTCCATTCAACTTAATAAGATAGGGGCTTGAGGCATAACTGACAGAATTGTGCCTATGAAATGATGTGAGGCTCACCCTTAGACTAAAAAAAATTTCAAAGAACTGAATAGGTAAGTATGGTGTACCATAATATATGGGTTCACCTGATCACTTGACAGCAAAACCAAGTCTTGACCGGAAAATTTAGGCAAGCCTGTGGCTTTTTCAGGAAGGAAAAAATGATCAACAATAGTTCAGCTACTTACACAGTGAGTCTGATTTTCATGCAGAGAAAATATTCATATTGTGTCAGATTCTCTGACATACATTTCAGTTCTCAAGAATTCTAAAGTCTAAGCAAAGTACGGCCATCTGTCTCCAGTTCTTTAAAACCTCAGGTCACCTTTTTTTAGGGAACGAATATTTGACAGCTCGCAACAATCAAGTCAGTGCTTTCTAAAGTTACTTTGAACGTTTAAAACAAATCCTTTCCGAGCAGTCACCACAAGTATTTGATGAATTCGACTGTCAAACAGTCAGTTTATATGACAGACAACGTAGCAGAGCAGCTGCAGTGCTGCAGACAGCTCCCGAAAAAAAAAAAAAAAAAAACGACCTTTTGGTACACTTTGAGGAAACTCCTCTGCACACTTAGGGTTAAATGAACCATATTTTGAAATTATGGTCTCACTGTAAAGATCACGACAACACATTTGTTTTTTGTTCTGAGAAGTCTTATACTTTAGGCTAAAAAAAAGCAAGAGCTGGGAGCATCCATGTCCCTCAGTGAAGAACTGATTGGTGATCTGTTTCTCATGGGTAGAGAACAATGTCTTTGATCAGACAGACAGGCATCCAGGACGGCAGGCCTATTATGTGCTCCAGCAGGGTCGCAATTTAATGTCAGCTCCGGTGGGACTAAGAGGAGTCATCAGCTTGGAGCGCGGTGCAGTATAAGGCATTAAAAACACTTATACATATCTGGATCTATGGGCAGGCCGACATTAAAAAAGAGGCTGGGAGGGGAGGGGAAAGAGAGCACTGCGGAGGCTTTGATTGGCTGCAGTCACAAAATACAATTCTCTGAGAGGCCAATGCAGGTGTAACACCTCTGCAACGAGCAGACGGCTATAATGACAGTGATCGCATGCAACGGAAAGGTGACAGAATTCCCCGTTATGTTTACCAGAGGACTCTGTGTCGCTGTTTTTTCCCATTCGCATCTGCTCCTTTGATGATAGGCTTGACTGGGGGAAGATTGTCTAGGCTAATCATATTTAACGGTGAAAAATTTGATTGAACAGAAATCATTTTTTTTTTCTTTCTTTCTTTCTTTTTTTTTTTTGTCTAGTTGTAACCGTTGAAAGTTTTTTGATGTCTGCAGAGTTGCTTGAAGACAATTCTGTCCTGTCTGCTGTGACTCTTACCGTTCTAGTGAGTGCCAAATAATTACCACCTTGTCGAAAAAATAAGCAACAATTGAAAGAAGCAACACGAGCAGTGAATCCATTCGCAGTTGTGTTAGCAAGTCGCAACATTTTAAAGTCGATAACCATTCAAGCACAAATCCAGTGAGCATTTAGCACAAAGTGCGAATATGTTCACATTTTTTTTTTCTTTGTTGAAGTAAAAAGTAGCTGCTGAATTGTGGACTAGCTAGATCCTTTCTTTTTTTTTTTTATTTAATGTGACAGAAGAACACCACAGAGTAATACATTGTGGCAGTTTGAACCTGTAAGAACATGACTAATTTTTCAGCATCATGAAAAGAGAGACAGAGAGTACCCTTTTAAATTTGGCAGCGTTCCTTAAGCCGGAAAAAGACAACTCCAAAAATATTTCTTCTCCAAACATCTAAAGAAAGATCAGAGTCTTTAATCGCTATGCTGGATATAACAGTGAAACCATCAAAGATTCAAGGTACAATTATCTGGCTTACTTTTAGGTGAAAGTACATGTCTTCCAGTCCTTAGTATGACTTCTATTTTGGAGCACAGAGACACTTTGTATGGCTCTACTGATACGTACAGCTGTGTGTCGTCTGCATATTGATGAAAGGTGATACGATCTTTATCACCAAGGACACCACAAAGGGGCTACATGTTGAAAGACAAGAGTAACAGCCCAAACACCTGGTCTTAAGAGGCAGCACACTTTGTGTCAGTACATTCAAAGAATTCTCAGTTTCTCTGTGCAAACTGCAAGCAGTTAATTAAGACTGGAACTAGAAAAGTGCCTATCCACTTATGTAGGATTTTAGAAGACATTCAAAATGTTAATATTAGAGGTAAACTCACACTCAAATGCTATCTCTTCTCCAGCCATGTCCACTGTGGTGAAGTCTGCACCCATGTGTTTAAAGGGGACAATAGGTGTCACACTCTCAACAATAGGCCTCTCACTCCTTGAGCAACATCACTATGACAACACAGTGTGAAGAAGTTCCAGGAACTGGTGGTAATGACTCTACATTCACTGACGTGCCCTGAAAAAAATGGAGAGAACACACACACACACACACACACACACCAAAAATGAAATCTGCAATTGGTAAGGATGATGTGAACAACAAGGACTACCTAGCCTTGTTGACTGTTCAAGGGAATTGAAGGAGAGGTTTATGACGTAGCTTATTTGAACTAGGCCTTACGTTAACAAATCCACCAGGGGATTCTTTTGCCTTAGAGGCTAAGACCAGAAAGTTGTTAGAGGCTGAGAATAAGCTTTGAAATTTGACTCTGATCCTGATAAGATCCTTAGCAGGTGTCACTGGTAAAAACAGTGGGAATTTTATGGGGATGGGGGTGGGGGGGGGGGGGGGGGGGGGGGTCACAATTGTTACGTGGTTTCGGGCTAGCCATAAAACTATTCTGAATAGGAATTACAGGATTAACAAGTTTAGGAATATAATAATAGGATTATTCTTATTATTTTCTACCAAGCTGGAGAAATAAAATGACCTGGCAGTTGCTAGCTCTTGCCTCCAATTTAAAAGGATTTCTTTCCCAGAAACCTGGATTTAGTCGAGAACTATATGCACTCTAGATTTCAAGACGCTAGATTAAATGCATGGAAGGAAGGAATGTTCCCTCACGGACACTTCTCTCTCCCTCTCTCTCTCTTTCTGTGCGCGGTGTGATCATATCCAGGATATCACCACACGTTAACGTGTAAATGTTCAGTTATTTGATCATACACAGTTAAATCAGTGGGCTCATTTGTCAGTGTAATCAATTCATGAGCCTAATCAATGAGGTTGGCTGCCACGGATTAGGTGATTGTATAACCAACAGTATTCTTACGGGCTGACATGACTCAGCTGTATATCATGGGATAAATGGATTCTGGGGGAAGGGCTCCTTTATGAACACTAATACCATAGCTTAGGATCAGATCTAAAGTGTCATTATTGTGATAAATGGGCCCTGGTGCATTCTCTGTGATATCAGTAATGAATAAATACAAACGAGATCCCCGCTGAATCACTTTACATTTCTACACTCTACACTTTCATTTCAAATCTTCAGCGATGGTAGCTTTATCATTACTAATAATGAGTTAGGCAAGGTTTTTTGGGGGGGAGGGGAGGAGTAATTTTAAAAGCTTTAACAGCTGAAATAACATTGAAAAACTAACAGTATTATTAACATATTTTATTGAAAATGAACACAATAAGCCCCACTCCCCAAAAATGTTTTCTTACATAAGATGAGCACTCATTGGAGTTAACTTTACATACACTGGAAAAACTGTGCCCCCCCCTCCATCTACTGAATTAAAAAATGAAAATTGCTTGACTATTCAAATCTTAGCACAAACTACACGTTGTCCACAGCAGGAGTGATTTTCAGTTTACTAGTTTGCAAATAGATTTCCAGCTACCTCACAAATGTTCTTACTTACAAATGAGTGTTCTGATCCAAGTCTGTGTGATCCAATAGCTGAAGAGTTCATAAACACAGCCCAGTGTAATATCACAGACACACACTATCACAGAAATTGGAGGTGTTTCGAATCGTATGGAAAGAAAGACTTTTGAACTTTAGACCATCTCATTCAGCAGCCTGGTCGTCTTATTTCTGCAGTCGGACAGAAAATAATTAGAAGAGTCCTGATTCCTAGTCTGAAAAGTAAACAACAACCATGCAACAACTGACCCACAAGTTGCAACTAGTTTCACTGTTCACTAGTTTGCAACTGTTTAGTAATGACCTCGTGAACTTTTTCAGTTGGAAAGTTTTACGGGACATGGGTGAAATTTGCAGTTGATCCTCTAACCCCTCACAGTTCTCTGCCTACCGAGACCTGGGTTACTCACAAAGTGCAATTTCAATATTTTTTTTTTTTGACCATGTCCTCTAAACGGTCTTCCTGTATGCTTAATGCTGTACCCACAGAATTTGTTAACGAGCTTTTACCTTCAGTTAGTAAATCGCTGTTGAATATAATGAAGTTGACCGTGGGCACGCATGCTCACATCTTAAAGTGGCTGTTATCTCCAAATCTCCATAAAGAACCAAACCTTGACCCAAACTACAGACCTATTTGATATGTTCCCCATTTTTCTCCAGAGTTCCACAGAAACCAGTTTCTATAAAATCATGTTATTTGTTCCAGGCAAAATAATATTTACAGGCCAGACTGTACAACTAATACAGATAGTATTATTTTGCTTAGTGCTGAATGACTTGATTTGCCAACTGAAGAGACGTTTCTACGCTTGTGCTATTAGGTCTAAGTGCAGCATTTATTACCACAGACGGTGATATTCATTGCGGTAGGCTAGAAAGCTTTGTTTGCATAAGCAGATAAGCACTCTCCTGGTTTAGAGTCTATCTAACCGATCACCATCAACCTGTAGTGGTGAATGATGAGTGCCTCGAAATACACCCCCTCGCTGTCTGCGTCCCTACATCTCTCTTTGTCTTCCCGTGGATTTTCCTCTGTCTTTACCTTCCAGATCACTCTCTTGCTCCTTCTCCGAGTCTCTCTGTCTCTTTCCCCTTGTTCCCTCTCTGAGTGTTTCTTTTTTTGTCTCTCTGTCTGCTCATTTCATGGTCTCTCCCTCGCTCTCTCTATTCAGCACCCCACATCCATATGCCTCTCCTCTTTATTCAAAATAAAAGAAATTTTGTCTGGCACCTGTCTCATCGTTCCCTGTGTCATCCCGCTCTTCAGCTGTGCTGGAATACATCTATGCAAACTGTGAAAAGACAGACTCAAAAGTATCTTGCAGAAGAGGCGCTGGTGAATTACTCTTAAATATCAGCGCGCGGCCGCAGTTGCGTCTACAGGTGAAAATGTTAAAATAGTGATTCGTTTGGCCTCTGGGCAGAGCAGCCAAGTGAGGGTTCAGAGGTGAATCTGGGATTCGCAGTTTGAATCTCAGATGTTCTGGACTTGCTCTGATTGTGGCAGAGGCTCCAGTGATACACAACCGGCTTCAAGTCTTTAAAGAGCGGTTGTGTCATTCGGGGTCACTCTCCCTGTCAGTGAGTATCCGCCGGTCGTTGATAGGGTGGCACCCACGCAACTGCAAGTACTGAGGAAGAGATTTTTGAGAGATTGAATACACACACACACACACACACGCACACGCACACGCACACATATCAGACAGCAGAGAGCGTATGCCAGGCCAGGCAATACAGAGATATGGAACGTTATCAAAGGAAGTCTGTGATGGTATTTCATAAGCAAGGTAATGTCTTTGTCTTTTAATGTTTTCACATTAAAAACTGATATCTTTAAGTTCATGAGAAAAATGCCTCTGAAATGTTCATTGTTTTGCCTCAGCGGACTTAATAATGTCACTCACACAACATCGTCCAGATACCAGCTCAATTCATCTCTTTGTCTCTCTCCAAATCAGGGGAATCAGGCATCCACATAGGTGCCTGTTTTTTAGAAATCAATTTCAAAATTTAGACATTAGATTGCTTACAAAAACATGTCAGGAAGTAAATTTGCAGGAGAATGTTAACTTACTTACTTGATCAAATATAGATTATGGGCAGCTGGATAAACTCTATGTGATCCATCTGTGTGCTATATCCCTGATCTGGTTTATCTGAGCTTGCATAGCACAAAAAATATAAAGCAAAAGTGCTTCAAAACATAATTAGTGGTGCTTGTTATGAGGTGTAACTGTATTGAAATGAGCATATTTTAATTCACAGCAATTAACCATTTCATTTACTAAAAGCCAAGGGTTGCGGTGGTTGGTGGTTTCAGTAATGAGCTCATTTAGTTCATTGAGTTTGGAGCAACATTTGCAGAAAAATGTTCAAATCATATAGTCAATTTCACTAATGATTTTGGGATTTAACACCTTGGACCTGCGGCACAGAACTCTGGCCAAGCTTGGAATGCATATGTTTTCATTCATTATGCCATCATGTTCATGGATCCTGACCTCAGTAAATCTAAAATGGACTGTCACCAGTGCACGACCTCTCCTCATCTTACAAACCTTATTCATAAGAGTAAGTGTGTCTGTTAATTTAAACTGGAAAAGCACGAATTGTTCAGACTTTGGTTCCAAACAAATGACCACAACCGATTGTGATTCTGCACAACATCTGAACGCGTAACGCATTGTTATATACGAATATTGACAAATATCACATAAAACTTTACTCTCAAATGCAACCTTTTTATATTCTCCCTTACAGAGCCTTTTTTTTTAAGATTTACAGGCTTTCTGCGCAGGCTTTATGCACAGCTGACAAGATCTGGTAAAACTATATATGGAAGGCTTTCATACACGTATCTGTTATCTGGAGGCCTGAGGGATGCCTCTGTTTTTTATAAGGCGGAGAACTCACTGAAACCTCACTTACCTTGGAGCTTTTGAATTTGATTCTAAAAAACTACTTTAAATTTGAAAACCAACTTTATTAAGAAGTCAAAGGCTCTGTTAAGAGTGCATCAGCAGCACCAAGGAACCAAATTTCATACTTAATGAGACATCATTTTTATCATTTTGTTTTGTTTTGTTTTTTTTTGGTCATAAATTCCCCATCATCCCCTACTCATACCAATGTATCGCAGAAGACAGCTGTCGAAGAATTAACCTGTTAGAAAATATAACTTAATCATAATCATAAATTCTTTATCATAGTAACGATTTCAAACTCATGACATGAATATACTCTGATATAATGAGGCAAGGTCTCTGGTTAAAAGAGGCTGCTAATTGGAAAGCAGATTTTACCCTGGTCACAGGACAACCCAGCTCAAATGTAAAAAAAACAAAAAACACATTCCTAGCTCCTTAAATGTCAGTCCTGCTGAGCCAGGAGGAGCAAGCTGAACCAGGAATCTGGCATAATTTACATGACCTAAAAGACTATCATTCACATAAAGAGGCAGGCTGATGGAGTGAACTGGATGTCTGACAACAACTTTATGTTGGCTGTATTGTGTAGGTAATGTTAATGTGAAAATAATCATATGCTGATAGCAGAGCCCGAACAGGCAGTCAATACGAACAACTCAAGTCGAAGCGACTAAAATTTTACTTTGCGTAAGAGTGATGTAATTGGACGGTAAGTAATATAGTCAAAATAACAAAACCAAAATAATCAAGAAACCAGCTATCAAAACAACGAGAGGCGAAACACCGAAAGCACTGGAGAGTCAGATACAACCTGTCAGATGATCAAATGCAACCTCTAAATGAATAATGCCAAATCTCTCTCTCTTCTGTGCATTTGAACAACAGCGTGATCTTTGAGTAAATGGAACTAAAATACCTAATAATTTCAAAAAAAGAGTAAAACAATTAAACGAAAATTTAAAAGAGAATTTATGACATAATGAATGCATCACTTTTATGGAGAGTTCCATCAGCTTTACTGAAACCAGCGTGAATACCACTGACTTTGTTTCCAAATGTCTAATCATGAAATAAGCTGAAAAATGAAAGACAGACATGAGATTTACGATAAAATGTTCACCTTTCGTAGGAAACGTTTCACCCCATTCGGTCATGCATGCATTTCATCTTTAACTGCTTGTGGAGGAGAGTTGGAGCCAGCTGGTGGTATGACAGTAATAGCAGACTAAACTACTCCATTGCCGCTCACCAAAGTGATGAGTGACCAGAACCATATTATTTTGGGATGGTAAACCAGGCCCTGAAATATAAAAGAACGACTCTCTGCAGCTCCATTTCTCAACGACTCCACTCCAGATGATTCAGGCGGTCTTCAAAATAAAACTTCACAAATGCCTCTTCTATAACATTCATTTGTTTTGGAAACATTGTAAAAAATGTTTTTAGGGCCCTTTTAAAATTTGCTTTTGAATACGACCCCTAGAATAATTTGGGTTTTTTTACAGGTCCGTTTTACAGATCATGTCATAACTTGGGACGGCCTCCCTGAAAAAATGAAAGACATAAGAGTTTAGTTTGGCACCAGGGTTTATTCCTCTGAAACTACTGTCCTTAAAAGTGCTTATAACCAAGCTCTATTTTGTCCTTTGACCCCCAAAAAAAAAATTCATGCATGTTTTAAACTTTTGAGGTGGTCATCTGGTGTTGTTTGTCCAAGGTAGGACAAGCTCTAGTGATTTCCCCATCCGGGGGCAGGTGGGGAAGCAAGGAACAGGAAGAGTCTTTGAGGTGGTTGTTGGATTTAAAGAGGACCGACAGCAGTGCTGATTCTGACTGGTCATACAGGGACTCAACTCCAGGGATCTTGGGAGCAGATGGGGGCTCTGCCACTGGGCTGCCCTGTGTGTGGCACTCCTGACAGGAACTTGCTCAATCTGAGTCTGTGGAGGAGGGAAGACAAACGTTAGCTTCCCCGGTCGTCTCCCTTTTCCTCTCCTCAGACTCGCTCTTCTGGCTGAAACCTGATGGGAGGGTTTCCCGCCAAAAGCCCACGTGACATTATGGCTGTGGTGACGGACCGTGTGCTTTTATTTATTTTTTTTTTACTGTTGTGATCTCTGCCAAGCGGTGACTGGGTGCGGCGCTGAAGTTGCCCAGCTCGACGCGGCGCTGATCCCCTGGGTCACGACCGTCGCGTCCCCATACAGCCCTCTTGACCTTGGCATAAATTGAACATTGGCTGGTGGGTCTGTGTATGACTCTCAAAGGTGGCTACAGAGAGATGGTAGTTAGATGGAAAAGGCACCAATGGCGCACTCAGGTCCTTCTCCTGCGTGACCATAACAGTGATGGGGTAGTGTCTGACGTATTTTGTATTACTGCTATGACTTTACTTTTCCGCCTCGTCTGAGGGACCGCGCTAAACCTGGACGTCACTCCGGCCGTGACTTTTCAGCCGCTGCTTCATTGTTTTGCTGATTTTCTGATTCACCACGGACCATCCAATGTCGTTCAATGACAGCTTTGTCACCAAGCAACACCATCAGTCTGAATTCTCGTTTTGAACCACTCTTCGGGGTGCGCAATTTCCCCCCACATGTGGGCCTCCTTCTGCTAAGGGAGTACCAGACTTAAGTCTGCACGTGCAAAGCATCTCATACTTTCTGTTTTTGAGTGTATAATATTCCCATCTCCTTCAAAATAACAAGCAAACAAACAACAAGAACAACAACAAAAATAAAAAAAATAAACATGACATTCACATTTGGCAAATTCATCATTTCAGACGCCTCTCACCTGAAAGACAACATACCACTTGCCCACGCTTCACTCTCAGTTGAATAATAGACAAAATGTGCTGCTTTCTGGTTAACACCACCAAAAGAACACCTCCAGGAGTTAAACCACCATCAACTGTGTGAAGAGGATGGTACATTCAAGCACTTTGTTACAGAACTGCTACACCAAAAACAACCAAATACAACTCAAACTGGAAAGTGCCGTTTCTGTTTCTCAGTCTTCAACCCCCCCCCCCCCCCCCCCATCAAATACTTAGCATGCACCGAGAAAGGACAGAGAGAGAATGATTTTCCATCAGACATGGTCATGTAAGTGCGTTCGTTGTGGAATGTTTTTCTGCTACAGAATGGAGGAATTGCTTTGGAAATTTGTTCTGAAGAAAGAGGCAAAACATGGAACTCGATTGCTTTTCCACGCAACAATAACTGCTAATAACAGGAATATATCAAACTTTTTTCTTTTTTTGAAACACTGTAACTTGATTGAGTGGTTTGGGGCTTCATTCACATACCTCAGCAACATATAAAACTAAGGTCGTGTTTTAAGAGAAAGCGACTGACTTTTGTTATGAATAAGAGTGGATGTAACATTATTTCATCATTGTACCGACAGCTTTTGATCATCTTCAGCGTGCAAATTCCTGTGAGTGAGGCAAAAAAGAAGGAAAAGAAGGTTTGAGGCTGGAATACAAAACGGAGGTCAAAGCGTGGTGTGTGTAGAGCCAGGAGCACGAGAAATACTCATGTTCATTAACATGTTCACTGAATTGAAGCAACTGGAAAACTCTGCATGCCCGTGCGACTTCTGTGGTGGTTATCATTGGAAAACAAGCTTGAGAGCGTGTGTGTGTGTGTGTGTGTGTATGTGTGTTTGTGTGCCTGTGTGCCTGTGTGTTGGGGGTGGGTTGGGGGTCCAACGGGAACCTACGTTATGAATTGGAAATATGGGAGCAGGGCAGCAGATGATGGGGAGAGAAAAGGTAGGTGGATACAATTTCCCCTACTGTTTTCATTTTCAACATTGTATTCAATCAATTTCCACCTAGGAGTATTTTACAGTGTGAAGAATTTAATATTAATGTTTATTTGGTGCCCCACACACACGCATACACATACACACACACACACGCACACACACACACACACACACACACACACACGTGCACACACACACACACTCACACGCGCACACACATGCACACACACACACACACACACACACACACATACAGTCTCTCACCCAGCCTCTGGCTGTGATCACTTTCAGGCACTGCATCATGGGATTGTTATCTCAAAAATGTGTACTCTCAGATTTTCAATTATCTAGTTGAGTTGCACTGCATTATTGAAAAGTCTGAATCAATAGCTGTGCTGTGTACACCCGTGTTTGTGATATAACTGTGTTACTGAGAGGGGATGTGGAGAGTGGAGGAACCTTAACTCATTGACAGGAGCAGCTGCTAAGAGAGCAGGCATTAACAAAGCCAATAAAAGGCACCTTTGGAAGAGAAAGAGGACAGGTAATATGTAAGAGAGCAAAAAAAAAAAAAAAAAAAAAAACCCTACTAAAAAATTGAAAACATTTTTATTTTTCACTTGTTTGTACAGTCAGGAGCAATACAACTTTATATATTTTTCTATTTTTCGGAGACATGATAGTAACTGTTAATATTAATATAACAAAAATAAACTGATAAATAAAATGTAAAAACCCAAAAAACCTGAGCAAACACAACCGAGGGCAAAGAGAAAACTGATCAGCTGCGAGGGACTTACCGCACAAGCTGTAAATATCGGTTCATAGATACTAATAACCCCTAAATCAGCTGCATTAGCCCGGCCTGCGTTTATTTATCTCCGTATTGTCTGCTGATGGGCCTCAGCAGCATGTGTTAACAGAGAGCGCGGCCAGCGCAGGGCGGCTGTAAATCAGAAACTGGAGAGGGAAAGTGAAGGTTTTGGGACTAGGTTGTGCCATTATGTAGCAGAGATAAATCGTATGTGGGGGGCTCCTGACGGGGCCGCTGCGGAACCTTGGGGCGGATTGATGGAGCTCCAGGCGTGGGGACGGTGTGGAGGTGGAGGAGGAGGAGGAGGAGGGGGGGTGGTGGAGTGAAGAAGCTGTCCCCCGGGCCACTATTCCGCCTTCATCCCTCATCTGTGTGATGTGGGGGGGATAGGGTGGGGGGGGGGGGGGGGGGTGTGAGGGTGACCTGCCTCCCGTAACGTGACCGAGGCATGGATGGACAGGGGTAGGGTGGGCGTGGGGGGTGGGGGTCCTCTGGTACACTCTGCTCTATTCTCTCTCCGTGCCTTTATTTTTTCTTTAACTCAGATGGTAGGTGAAATGTTTCGTTTGATGTTTTTAAGGAAGCTTTTTAAGGATAACTGGTAATATTCTTAATTTGATGTGTGTATGTGTGTGTGTGTGTGTGTGTGTGTGTGTGTGTTTGTGAATGATTCAGGTGGAATATTTCGGTTGCTCTGTTGAAACTGATCGATTAAAGAAAAAGTTTCAGAAGACAGTCAGACAACGAGTACGGCTTCTCTCGAAAAGGCAGTAAAGGCTCTATTGCTTTAAATCTGGCAAGTGATAGAGAGAGTGAGACAGCTACCAAGTATATTAACTGTCTCCACAGTGACTGGGCAGGGATAGAAAGACAGTCACTAAATCTATTAACTGTTTCTATATAAGGGTGACTTGGCTAAGGTGATAGCACTGAGAATTCACCTCTCCAAATGCCTTTCTTCTATCATAACCACCTGCTGACCTTTAGAGAAAACACCAACCGTCCAGACCCCATCCAGACTCCAGCAGTAAAATTCATGGATCATAAATCTCAGAAATAAGGAAAAAACAATGAGTCAAACAACACGAGAGAGAGAGAGAGAGAGAGAGAGAGAGAGAGAGAGAGAGAGAGAGAGAGAGAATGAGTAGAATGAGAAAGAGGGTAAGAGAGGCAAGGAGAAGAGAGTAAAGAATGGGAGGACAGTTGGAAGGACAGAGAGAAGAACAGAGGGCACAGGCCAGCTGAAAGAGACAGGAACAGAGTGAAAAGAGAGAGAGAGAGAGAGAGAGAGAGAGAGAGAGAGAGAGGTACTGCTGACAAGACTGCTCTGCGATGTTTGGTGTGGCTAATCTCAGTGGTGAGTGAAACACAGGCCTATCTGTCTCTATATTGATTCATTTGTTCCTACATGATTTCCAGAGAGGCTGAAGGTTTTTGGCTAAGGTTAAAGGGAGCCCTGACTGTCCATGTGGGAATTAAGGGAGGGCACTGAGGTGAGAGGGGAGGTGAGTTTTAGGGGGGGGGGGGCTATAAGAAGAGAGGACGAGAAGACAGTCGGAGGAGAAGGAGAACATGAGTGATGGAGAGTGACAGAGTGAGAGGCTCCTTATGAGGGCTCTCATTCAGCTCCATCAGTGTCATTAACTCCTCACAGGCAGCCATGCGTGCTACCAGCCGACCTTCACCACACACACACACACACACACACACACACACACACACACGCACACACATACGCACATACGCACACATACATGCACACACATACGCTCATACACGCACACATATCCACACACTCAGACACTCATGCACACACATACATACCCACACATTCATATGCACACACAGACACACACACACACACACACACACACACACACACACACACACACACACACACACACACTCTCACGTACAGAGGCACTTGCTACAGCACATGTTGAGTAGTACCTAGAGACACCAGCTGTGCTCAGACTTACCCATGCTCACCTGCCAGCCCGTGTGAAAAACAGCCACACTCCCTTCCTTCAGCCCCCCCCCCCCCCCCCCCCCCCCCCCCCCCCCATTTCAGCAAAATGCCACAAACTGACATACATCCATTGTTTTTTTCAGGGCCGTCATGACAAGTCTGTGGACTCAGCACTCTGCTCTCAGATCAGATCTCTCACTTAGTCACCCACAGGTAACAGCTAAAATAAAGTTAGCACCAGCATAAAAATGTCTCAATCGGTGGTCTGACCCTCCCAGGCTGCCAGGAGACAGTAGCATCGGTACCGCTAATATCTGGAACCGGAACTGAAGGGACGTGACGCGGTTCTTGCGAGTGAAATTCCGTTATTGTTTGTTTTGTCAATGGCAGTGAAAAATATTACTTCAAGTGTTGTTCCAAAATAGGGCTGGAGAACATAAAATTATACATCGTATTATTAGCATTATCTCAAGCTCCATTACGTTTTTTTAAAAATATCGATGCGTGAAGATGTAAACACGGAAACACCTTTTTAGGTATGAAATTAAAAAAAAAAAAAAAAAATTCGAGTTTCAAAAACCGGTTTGCCTACTGTCAGGGAGGTCCACACAAGAAAAAAGAGAAATCGTTGTTTCCACCAGAGTTCTCCCGCCATACGAAGGAAACACGACCAAGCAAGTGGATGCTCACAGAGATGCCAAAACACAGGAGTTAACACTCGAGAAGGGAGCAGCTTCATCCCTCTGGAGCTATAAAACCTCCGACGTTAAATCAAACTACAACCGTCTGTAAAGTATGTGGAAAAGAAGTGGTCTCAAAAGGAGATAGTAAGACTAATGTATTTCAACACCTCAGGCTTTGGTCCCCAGTTGAGCACAATAAAGACTTAACTTCAGTAAAATTGTAAAAGCTGAAACTGTTTATTTATTTTTATTTGTTCATTAATTAAAGTTTTCTTGTCAGGTTTTTTGAGGTGAAGTACCCTGTATGCTTAGCACTGACTGGGACTACTCGGTTACTGAATACATACTTTGACATTCTGTTTTAATGTTATTGACCTGTGGAAAATAAAAGCATTTTGATGAATGTTTAAGGTCTCCGAGCATTCATGGTACACACACAAAAAAAGACATTATTGATATCATGATATTATTTGAAGGACATACTGCCCACCACTAAATGTGTTTAACTGAGGTCTGATGAGTGAGGCCGCTGTGCTGTATGGTAGACTTTTGTTTTTATGCTCACGACACCACTCAGTGACCTCTTGTGCTCCACTGATGGGGCTTTGCTACCCAAACAAAAAATGCTTCCCCGAAGAATGATGGTGATCGCTCAGAATAGCTTTTGTATTTAGCGGCATTTATTCTGCCACAGCGGGGCTTAATATACCTAAACCACGCGAGGAATGTGTTCCCGACATCATGAAAGAGCAACCGGTTCCCTTCACCATGGGAAACATAGTCAAGAGTTCTGCCTGTGTTTTTTCGCACCACGTTGTTTGAAACATGCATTTTGTACATTTTGTACTTATATACTGATACGAGGCCACGACACTTCAGAATCATAATGGACCTTTTTTTTTTTTTTTAAATTGTGCACTCAGACTTGACTGAAAGATTACTGGAGAAGTTACTGGTTTAAGAGCTGTAGCCACGGTAGTGCCTCCTCACTGTCAGCTCAGAATTTCTATCCAACTGAAATATTTCAACACACTTTCCATAGGTATTCTTATTTAAGTTTGATCACATCACTCCTCCAGTCTTTTTGTACTATACTATTTTTAACGCGTCGGTTGCATCAATGACTTTAAGTTGAATAGACTTAAAACATCGATTTTTAGTCAGGACTGCGCCCCTGAAGGGGAATCTGCAGCTTCTAATTGGCTTGCTTGAAAAATGGACTGTGTGTCATTCTCCACACTTTAAAACTTGATGTTTAAGTTTTAATCTTCCACGTTACATTTTTGGATTATTTTGGAACAAGCCAACGTAAAGAACTTGTAAGCATTTCATCACAGATAAAGAAAAGCAAATTTTATATGATGAAACATTTGGAATTCCAAAATTAACATTGACTGTTGATGACAAAAGCAAGTGGAATTCAGTTTTAGGCGTGGTTCAGTCCACTCTTTTGCTCAGCACCTCATTACCAGTTTACTGCACTTTGGACTCAGCCAAGGAGAGGCTCCAAAATGTTAGCTTTTAGTTTATTTGATTTTAATGAGTATAAAAAATAGTAAAAGGAATTCTCAAAATGATTACTTAAGATGTTTAACTGGGTAACTGGGTGCAGTGATTGATTTTTTTTTTCTTTTAAAAAAGATGTAGAATAACTTGCAGTGTGTTCAGCCTGAACTGTCAATTCTTATCATTCTGCAAGTCGGGTCCATTTCACAACATTTCTCTATTATGCAAAGTAAATTTGGTTCAGCTGAGCTCTCAGTGCCTTAATAAATGCTTCAACGAAGATTCTTTCAAGAACTTTAATGGAGAATAAAAATGTACATATAGACTTCTGTCTGAGGGCTTTGTGAGTGTGTGTGTGTGTACATGTGTGTGTGCGCGTGTGCATGCGTGTGTGTGTGTGTGTTAGTTTGTGTTTGTGTCCTCTGGTGTGTGTGTGTGTGCATGTGCGTGTGCAGGTGTGGGTTTGGTATGTGAACACACACGAGTTGCAAGAAAAGGGAAGAACACTTCAGTTTAACTCCTGACAATCAGCCAAGGTCTCTCAGTATCCACGTATGCACTCTGACTCCGCAGAAGCGAATGATACAGGATGGCGATCACGGTGTACAGTCTGAGACACATAGGTCTGGACTCTCATACAAGACAGCAACCACACCATATCACCTCAGTCACCTCACGAAACAATGACAAGCTTTGTCATTGACTCTCCTGCTAAATCATGACCACTACTCTCAACTACACCACTACTCTGACCAAATAATCACTATTCTCTACGACAGTACTGCTCTAAGACGATAATCAATCCACAGGTAAAGTCACTCAAAATTCGGCCTGTAGTTACGGCAGCTAAAATAATAGCTGACTACACTTAATGGGACTTTAATTGCTTTATAAAGTCAGGAGCTACAGTATATCTATAAAGAAGCATCTGCTTTAATACTTTTTACCCCTCATTTTCTTAAATGTCTCCGTTACTTGAGCAGTTACCTTTATATACTTTGATCAAGTACATTTACATAGAGACATCTGGACATTATAGTCACATACCCATATGCCTTTATTTCAATACAGTGCTTTTTAATCAGATATATGTACACTGATAAGCCTAACCTGCTAAAGTTCTGGAACAGTGCAAAGGTGTCAAACTGCAACTATGACACGCTTGCTATTTGTGGCTGGGGGGTTCAGGAGAACGCAGATGGTCATCTCTCCGTGGGCAGGAAGGTCATGAAGGGTCACTCTCCTGTTCACTGTGCAACAGTGGTCATGACAATCAGTTACCTGTGTCTGTGTAGCAGTGGGCGTTGTGGTGTGAATAGCACTCTCCTCCAAGTGCATTTCCCTGCTTAATGATGCTGTGCAGTTCACAGTGACTGGCTTTACACGTATTGGAAGAAGTGTGTGATTCTAGGTGTGTGGAGAAAAGATTTACGAGGGATCATGGGTGACTGGACGTTCCACATTCCGGAGAAAATCGAGGAGAAAAGATGTATGCAAACAGAAGCACAGAAACCTGAAATGTTTGCGCAAAAATATGTCTAGATTAAGACAAATATCTGTACACGCTAACCTGATATTTGTGCGCATTGAGTAAATAAATAAACCTGTAGGCTTAAAGACTTGTACATTCAGGGCCCATTTCAATCAAACTGTCACTGAACTGCTTCAGATACAATAAAATATACAGCACTCTGTTATTTCACGAAAATAAATAAAGAAAGAAAGAAAGAAAGAAAGAAAGAAATAATGCATTCATGCAGGACCACACAACATCAAACAAAGAGAGAAACCAATTTTAACCTTTTGTTCTTACAATAGGATGATGGCGTTTTAAGTCATGATTTCTAATAGCTGTTCTTAAATTCAGGAGACTCTAAAGGAGATTTACATACACTTTATACATATTTCTCATTTACCTGCCTAAATACAGACAGCCTAGCTGAGGCCTGGTACATTGACATTTAGGCAGAAGAGGTATGGTAGTTGTAAAAGCAGATCCAATGTATGATGCCTGTAACACTCAACTTTTAACACAAAAACCTTAGGGCCAGACAGAGCGCAATTTGAAAACGCCAAGCAGATTTACATGATGGTGAAAGGTGCTATAACACATTGCAAATGTGAACTCAGCTCCAAGCATTTTTGTGTTTCACATGATATGCAAATGACTTCATCTTGTGAAAGTATTGGGTTTTTTTTCCCTGAGACTGCTTGTTTACATATATTAATATATCTGCACATGATCGACCTTAAATGTCCAGGCTAGTGTCCAGTTTCATGCTTCATCAGTCTTCTTTTTATGTGTGAAAAAAAACGGATTAAATGGCAAGTGAACAAGGACCCTTTTAATGATCTTAATTAGTTGATTTATGATCCGCGCTACTAATATATGACCATATCCATATAACTATAAGAGCATCTAAAAATCACACATTTGCATTATTTGCAATGATGCAAACATGTACTTTGCCTGACACTTGGTAATACTTAAGCGTTTAAATGTTTGAGTTGCGTCAAAGTAAAGTTTGTTATTCTCACATAACGTAACTCATAAAACAGCCCACGTGATAATTATATGTACACTCGGAGGGATTCATTCTTCTGGGCATCAGCGTTAGCTTTTAAATAGGTTAGAGTGAAATTACAAGATGAAATACATAAATACTTTAAAGTAAAGTGAAATGCATAAATACTTTAAACCGACTTGGTTATGTTAGTCATGGTTATATGGAAAGATAATATATATTTGAGAACATAGGCTGTTAGTCAGTCTAAGTGGCATTTAAGTGCACACTGTAACCACAATTAAAGTTGGCCTGCATCTTAAGTTCGCATGCATCTGTTCTGAGTGCTGCAATTATGGCTAAAATGGTCTGGCTAAGAAGGTTCATGTCATCTGGATATGTGCATGTGAACTTGTTGAACTTGACTTGACCATGCACTAGATAGCTGTCCTTCACATCTCTGTACACTAAAACATGTGCATTTTGTGCTTTGACAAGTCAGATACAAAAACATAATCGACACAAAAACATTTTTTTTAAATTCACAACGCCACCATTACTCTGTCACTTTTGTTACAAAGTGGTCGCTGTTTTATCATTTCATTTGTATTAAAACCTTTTTTACCACTACAGCTTCTGTCATCCTTGCAAACAAATAACTGATTACAGGAAAGAATTTATTATCTAGATTGCCTGTCTCTGGAGCTCTTTCCTGATATCCACTTTAAAGAATAGTGAAAGTGCAACCTGCCGCAGTTACTTATAAGATAATATCTAAAGTCCCCACTTGTGAGCTAGCCTCCCCTTTCCCCAAACTATATAAATGTATATGAGCCGAAACTAGGCCAGAGCCAAATCTGAATTTCAATAGACTGCATTTTTTTTTTTGTTTAGACATGCAATTTTGGCAGTAAGAAGCGCCACACCCCGAATATCAATCACAGGCATGTTATTATAATGCATGCAGGCAGAGTCAGGGGAGACATGGAGACAGCACGACTCATTGCCAGAGACGAGCTCAAATACCCAATCACATTGCCTGGCAGATGTCAACACATTGTGATATATATATATATATATATATATATATATATATATATATATATATATATATATATATATATGTAATTTTTTTTTCTTGCACTTGAATTATTCCAGGGATGAGAAGCAATACCATCCTGCCTTCATTCAGTCTAACACACGCTGAGAGATGATGACGACACAAATACACACACACACACACACACACTGACACACAAACCCATACACACTCACCCACCCACGATGTGTCTACGGCTGGAGCGCTTTAGGCACCCCTTTTACCCTTCTCTGTGCATTAAGCAGTAATGTTAGCCCCGGCATTACTTTATGCAGAGCTCTCTTTGTGCTGAAGCAGTGTATTATAGCCCCCTAGATGCTCAGAATAGAGGGTGAGCAGGAAGTTAAACCTGGTACTGATCACACATAATGGACTGCATTTATGTGTAATCAAGATCCACTCCAACATATGTGACTTTGCCTCCAGCTA
>NC_044498.1:45241035-45251035 GCF_902362185.1 Chanos chanos | reverse complement strand
TTCTTTATGGACAGTCACACATCATATGCACCCTGCTGCTGCACATACCGTCCCCCTCTCTCTCTGTCTCTGTGCCTTTCTCACTGTCTCACCCTTTCTCTCTCTCTCTCTCTCTCTCTCTCTCTCTCTCTCTCTCTCTCTCCCTCTCTCTCTCTCTCTCTCTCTCTCTCTCACCCTCTCTCTCTCTCTCTCTCTCCCTCTCTCTCTCTCTCTCTTTCCCCTTCGGTCACACATTGATACTAGTCTCACATCAGTTATCCCCCTGTTGCTCTCTAACAGATCACACAAGCACACACATCCCACCATTCACTTTACACACACACACACACACACACACACACACACACACACACACACACAACTCCTTGAACTTACAGGATCCCTAATATCTCCTAAGAGGTTTTCAAAAGTCCATATATCCATGTTATGCATTCAGAACGGAGCACAGACTCAAGGTTAGCCATGATTCAGTATAATTCCCAAACAGACTTTGGACAGCCAAAACATAGATTGATGTTCCCAAGAGCTTAACGCTGTTTGAACAGGAATATAGAGCTGAGGAGTTGTATCTTGCTTGAGGTTGTATTGAAATAACAGTTCTGTTTGGATCCTTTATCCACATCTAGAAACATTCAGCATATGCAGTGGAAAATAGTCTTGTCAGACAAGCAACACTGTGGAGTCGGTCTTCAGATACAGTTGCTGATATTGTCTCTAGCACAGTAGATGTTAAGCCAAGATACAAATACATGAAGATAAAGGCAAACAATTCATAGGCTTAATGTTATCTGACAAATCCATGACATATTTGTGTAAAACCATGGCATATTTTCCCAATTAGGTGAGTCATGCGAGGGTCTTTTTCAGTGGCATGACACTTGCTCTCCCAGCCCCTGTGCAGTAGCTTCTGTCACTTTCTCTCACTGAACTATGTGAACAGAAGTATGGACTTGGTGATCCTGTTCAATTAAACTGATGACAGCAATAACTGAGACAGAAACACATTATCATTTAATTGAAACTGAAGTCGTGCTATTACAATTTAATTGTCTGTCAAATCAATAAATTAAGGAGTTGTAATGTCAAGCCGGCTTGATGGCTGCAGACAACAAGCGAGAGAGGACCAGCATAATTAATCATAGAAGAATGATTTGTTCTTTCAGACTTCACACTGTTTTTCTTAATGACTACAGAGAGAGGAGAGGAGAGGAGAGGAGAGAATGTTCAGTTTGCTTGCATGTCAACAAATCCTTTGTTAATTTTTGGAGGGAAATATCAAATTCAATTCTGTCTGTGTCAGGTTTTTAGGAGAGCAGTGTCCCTCACTCTCCCTCAACCACGACCCAGACCTCAGACCTCAGACCTCAGACCCTCTCTCTCTCTCAACCACAACCCAGACCTCAGACCCAGGCCCTCTTCTCTCCCTCAACCACAACCCAGACCTCAGACCTCAGACCCTCTCTCTCCCTCAACCACGACCCAGACCTCAGACCCAGGCCCTCCTCTCTCTCCCTCAACCTCATAAGACCTGGATAAAATCGGCCTTCTGAATAGAGGTTTGAAGAGAATGAGGAGACAGAAGATAGAAAGGGAGAGAGATCATTACAAATCACAGATCAAGAGATGAGACTGAAGGACAAAAGTAGTGTTCTCCTTATGTTTTTGAACATGACACACTTCATTTTAACATCATGCCCCATTTTGAAGCAGGCATCCTGAAAACACACACACACACACACACAGACGTGTATTTGTCAGATGAGCTGATTATGGGCAATTAGAGCTAAGATAAAGCTGTGATGAGCTTGCTCTGTTTGGCAGTGAATGCCAAACCATTAATAGTAAGCTCCATTGCAGTAAAATGGGCACAAGAGAAGAGAGAGAGGGGGAAGGGGGGGTTTAAATGTAAAGGTGTAGAATTTATCCCCAGAACTGCCCACATTGAATTCTAATCCCTGGTTTAGATGTCACATTGCATAACAACAAGTCATACATTCGATTACAGTTGCACAGCATTATTCATGCCCGTGGTAAAACAGATTCATTGCATGTATTTAAACTAATCTTGACCATACCGTTCTGATCCATATTTGGACATTCCTCGAAAACATGATGAAGTCTTGTCAAAAAAGCCAAACGACAAATCATTAAGGACATACACAGTCGTGAACAATTTAGATAGAGGCTGTAGCAGCCCTTCACATACAATGATATCGTGTGAAGGGACAAGACTACACGTTGTAAAGTTGTTTGGAAGATCATGTGAGGGTATCATACAGGTTGATGATCTCTCCCTCACTCTCGACAGATGGACTATTCAATTCCTCGTTGCCATGGTTTTCTTGTATGCGTGCATGCGTGCGTGCTTGCGTGTGTGTGTGTGTGTGTGTGTGTGTGTGTGTGTGTGTGTACTAGGAGAGCCAAACCCCTGCTGGCTCTCACTTTGCCTGCCAAACGACCAACGATCTGGCCTCCTTTTCCCTCTTCGCTTGATGACTCTGTCAGAACACATACCTGCAGCAGTCACACACACACACACACACACACACACACACAACGTAGTCTTTTAACGGACTAACGAATCACAAAAATGTACATTGCATTGCAAAACTGTACATCTCAATGTGGAGTGCAACAGACTACGAAACACATTACATACTGCAAATTTAATACTTGATGTCATGCACTAATGTAATACTGCCACCCTTTTGAATGTCCTTATGTTTTTGATAGAGAGCTTGCTTTTATTTTTTTTCATACACACTTACACACAGCGACAGCTCTTTGTCTAGAATATTTTCTCTTCACTGGAAATAATGAAACGTTTGAAAAATCTTATCTTAACACTGACAAACAGATAGCTACATCAACACTAGAGTGTGAGGCACTTAAGGGCTTGTGAAATGTAATAGAAACGTCAATCGTGTCTTATTTAATGTTTGAGTGAGATTCAAAGCGCTCCGCTGGGCATGAGTGTGTGTGTGTGTGTGTGTGTGTGTGTGTGGCGGGGGGGTGGGGGTGGGGGGGGGGGGGCTGGGGGGGTGAATGTTTCTATGTGTTTAAACCAATATTTTATGACAGACTTGCCATGGAAGATAGAGCTGTTAAAGTTGCACAGATATTGTATTTTTTTTCAAATATCTACCAAAATAACGTTACATCCAATAAATAACACAATGTATCCTTTTTGACAAATATTTTAATGTCGCCTATTTCACAATTCTGGATATAAAATGTGGTCATCCATCCCTTGGGTTTCTGCTGTTTTGTTTGTTTGTTTGTTTTGTTGTCTTTTTTTTTTTTTTTTTGCATAGCACGCAAAGTCCGTTTGAGCTGTAATAAAACCCACCCAAACCGATTTTACAGTGTGAAAAAAGAGTACGGTCTCTCCCTCGCGTTTTCGTTATTTATTAGCCTAAGCTTTAGGTTAGGTGAGTCCTCACTAAAACCCGCCTAAGATGTCCTATGATTCTACATTTACAGCATGTCCTGTCACTAGTGTTCCGTTTTAATGCTGAAGTTACATTTCTGCCCTTGTCAGGCTTGAATTGCACTTCATCACCATAGCAATTTACGTTTACCACAGACAGGGGCTTCAAAGGTTGATGTTTGTTTGAATCCCTGATATATGATAGAAATCCTTCTGAGTCATAACCGCAGGATGAGAGGAATGACGGACTTGGCAGCAGTACGCGATAATCGGCACTGGGAGTGTAGTTAATTTTCTGTCCACGTCCTGTCCACGAATAACAATGGCATTGTTTAATATTTGTCCCCACAAAATTGTGTAATTACCCTCTGTTGCTACCTTCCCTGATCTGTACCTCTCGTCCCGTACTCTTTTGCTCGCGCGCCCACTAACTTCTGTTAGATGTTGGTGAGGAGCGCGCGGAGCCGTTAGCCACCCCGGTGATTGGTGTCACCGCAGTTTCCTGTACGCCCGGTGCGCTCGCGGACACTGAGCAAGGCAAAGGCAGAGAGACGGGCAGAGGCAGGAGATGGAACTGTGAATCTAACTAAATAACCTGCTTCTGACGTTGTTCCATTATATACATACCATCTACGTAAATTTGTGCTCTTGCTCTCTGTCAAACCGTAATCTGACTCTCACGCAACCATATTTTCGTATACTGCTCAAGATTTATCCAAGAGAGAGGGAGAGAGAAAGATGATTTTCAACGCATCCTATTTCCATCGCATGTTTTGGATTTCCTCACGTTGTTTATTGGAAAAGCACTAATAAAAATCGTCTGTCGTTTTTTGCACAACTTTGGAGAGAACAGTGACGGACAGACGCAGAAGTCTTGAACTCGCTCAGGATCGCTCCTTTTGGACTGATGGTGCTGGGCAGAATGGACCTGGTCGGACTGTATTTATTATTTCACTTGGTTTTCATCGGTAAGTGCCCGGTTCTGTTTATCTTGTAAATATTTCTGCTCATTTGAATAGAACTGCACAGCCAATGCAAGCGCAGCTGTTGCGAAAACGAAGAGACTGAATAGTCTGATTCTCTGTCTCTGTAGGGACCGTGTATTTTCGCCCTCCTTGGAAAAACGATGGCTTTAGCCACGGATATGACTCCTGCTTTAGTGAAACGTTTTGGCAGTATAGTTGTGCCATTCACGAAGTTTGGTTATTGATCATTTTACTTACAACTCTTGATTAAATACAAGTCCTGACCCTTCGTGTGACATTAGGTTGCGCAGAGCAAACGAGACGGATCTGGAAGCATAATTTTATTGTATTCGTGCCTTAAAATTAGCTTACCTGCTGTTTTGTTTGATTACACGTCTCAAGGAACGATACTCTTGTCATTACACGAATTTATTGACATGTCAGTCATACATGAGAGTTATACTATAGCCTACCGATGCTCACAGGTTGTCTTCAGCAAGGTTCGTGTGATACAAAATGTGGTGATAATAAATAAAAAAGAGAGAAAAGAAAGAAACAGAGATACAAGAACGGAAAAATCCGTCAGCATCGTGGTGAAGTCTTGCTGTCTATTCTACTGAATTTGACTTTATGTGGTCCTGCTTCGTGTGCGTGTCTGGGGAGTTGATTTGTGTGACCTAATCCGCGCAACAGTTTAATCCTGTTAAAATATCGTTTTGATGTGCGAAATACACAGACATTTTTCCCCTTCAATTTGCCGTGAGGGGTCTGCATTTGCTATTTTAATTTCGTACACCCTGCCTCTTAACTCTGCAGAATTGTATCAGTTATATTCATGCAGTTCTACATCAGTTTAGTTGTAATTACTTGAAATCGTCTTGAAATTACTAAGATTTTTTTTTCACATTTAGTTGAGGGTCTCTACAGCTGACTGCAGCTTGCATCAGTATAAATTAGACCTAGGATACAAAAATGTTGATTTGAATAGTTTGTTTTTCAAAAAAATCTTTTACATATGAATAAGATCAATCTGGCGCAGGGCCCTGTCCACAGACAATACGATACGTTGACAGGTACTGGCAGGGGCTCGGGTTAGGTCGGTACCTAGAGCTGACGGAGGAGGGAAGCCCAAAAACCCCCAGCGCACTGAAACAGCAGAGGGGCAAGTTTGCGGGAGAAATTTGAAGGAGAAGCGCGTACGGACATTGGATGAAGTTAATGAGTGACAGGCTCTAGGCGTGTCCCTGGTAGAGCTTCCGCTAATTGTCATAATTGTGCGAGAATATGTATGTGACAGTGACCCCCGCCCTCTCGCCCCCCTCCGCCTCCCCATATACATACTAAATTTATGCCCAGGAAACATTTTCGTTTTTCACGTGTGTGTCTCTGTGTGTGTGTGCGTGTACGTGTGTGTGTTGGACTGCCAAGTGATAAGTATGTGCATCTGAAGAGGAGATCTTAAATTATTCAAGGTGCTGAATGGGAAAGCAGATCACATTTGTAATGAGAACTCCTGTTAAAACCAGATTAGAATCTAGAGCATTTTTTTCAAATAAGAACAGCATCAAGAGTTTCGAGTCAAAACATGAAAACTAGATTAGAGAAAATCACATGTATTCCATCTCACATATGACAGAGGACAGTTACAAGCACACTACTTCATAAAAGGCTGATCTTCCAATGAAGTGCACATGCACACACTAAATAGCACCAAGCTGTCAGTTTTGGGCTAAATATTTTGGTTTGCTATTTCTTTGTGAACTGTAAATGACACATGAAAGTACGCTTGTCACAGGGGGGTCCTTCTGTACTGTCACTGATACACACAAACACACACACACACACACATCATAGGGCATTTCCTCTGTTCTGTCACTGATGTGAACAGACACACACACACACAAACACACACACACTCACACGTCATAGAGCAGTCCCTCTGTTCTGTCACTGATGTGAACACACACACACACACACACACACACACACACACACACACACACACGTCATAGAGCAGTCCCTCTGTGCACAAGCCCATTTCCTGCTGATGCTCTCACCTTGTCAAGGATACATGCAGAGACTCAGATACACAAGTACACACATACACACATACACACTCACTCTCTCTCTCTCTCTCTCTCTCACACACACACACACACACACACACATCTCTGCTGCCCATCACATTCCTGTGTGTGTCCAACTGGAAATGCTTACACATTGCTCTTAATGCATGCCTTGAATGTCAACACCTTCACTGCTGAGATACATTAAGAGTGCTTCATGGGTGGCTAATCAGATTGTCATTTTCCTCGTAAGTTTGAGTGATGTCTGCACTGTTTGGTTACTCCTCAATGTGTCATTCAAAATGTAAACTTCAAATGACTCCACCAAACTTGCTGCTTGCAACGCGACATTTTAATGACTCTGTCCACGTTTTCAGAACATATTAAAAGTAAAATACCTTACAGACATATTTTACGAGTTGAAAACTTTCTCAATTCAACAACTGAGAATGAAACCAAGTAACCAGTTTCTCAATATTTGTTGAAAGTCAGCAACATATGAACAATTACTCCTCATATGAACTGTATATTCCAAAAGAGCTGTGCCGTGCTTTGTGGCTGAGTGTGGGAACAGAGTAGAGGGGGGGAGGGTTGACTGTGTGTTTTTGAGCAGGTGCACCAACTAGGGTCAGTCTTTCTATTTGTTGTTCATTGTGGATGCTTTAAGTCAGCTGCCATCTTATTTGTGTTCCATGATTTGATGGAACACCAAATCCTGTGTTGAAACATTGGTTTCAGACATCAACGATAGTCTGTTCTAGTTTTACCCATCTTAGTCAAAGTGATTGCTATGTGAAGGGGAGACTAGACAAGATGCAGTGTAATTGGGCATTATAAACTAGGCAGAAAAAAAGGCATGATTTTCCTCAAATATCGATCACAATAATGACTACAACAACAAATATCTCAGTGGTCCTCTATAAATGCCTGAAGAAACATAAAAACTACTTTTCTCTTCTTTTTTTTGGTCCAACAACCTGAATTTTGAGGGAACAAAATAATGCTAACAATATTTCTTTTTTTTTTTCCTCCTTCTTTTCACAAAGATTTCACTGGCTCACTCTGATCTACTGTACTGAGATTGATGGAGTCATACTTGGGCCTTGATTTGTGCAAACCCATTATGTAATCTGCAGGATTTATGGCCTGAATACACAAGGCAAATGAATTCTACTTTTTCTTTTTTTTTTTTTCAGACTAATGTTCATTTAGCTTTGTAAGCCTGTGCTCCGAGGGGGAAGGAATACATTTGTTAGCCACACAGTTAGTAACCTTGAATTGTGGCAGATTACATTATGCTGCCCTGTGAAGTCCCGCTCATCGGAATATGAACGCAGTCTGGCAGTGCGGCAGCTTCTCACCACGTTTAATGCAAATTCTTTCCCCTGTTCCTCACTACGCACCAGTAATTATCTTTTTTTTTTTTTTTTTTAACTTAAAAAAAAAAAAAAAAAAAACGAACAAAAAAATCAAGAATATCTGGTAGCTCTTTCAGGGCTCTCACTAGCGGCCATTATGCAGATTGTGGAATGATTCATTTGACACGGATAGAATTATGTAAGCAATAAGACACCTCTAGGTGTGTTTGTTTATGTGCGTGTGTGTGCGTGTGTGTGTGTGTGTGTGTGTGTACTTGTACAGCTACCCTTGTGAGGACCAGTTTGAGTTTTAGACCCTGGGAGAGAGGACATTTTGGGAAAGTGAGGACATTTTGGCTGGTTTCTTCAAAGGGCTGTTTGAGGGTTAAGACTTGGTTTTAGGGTTCAGGTTACAATTAGGTTTAGGTCAGAGTTAGGGTAAGGGGCTAGGGAATGCATTATGCCAATGTGTGTCCTCACAAAGATAGAAGTAAAAGTGTGTGTGTGTGTGTGTGTGTGTGTGTGTATGATGACTACAGACAGAGCTCTCCCCAGCAGTGTAGTGATGTAATGCCCAAGAACAGAGTGGGTGAGAACCTGTGCTCTGTAAGGGCTGCACATTGACTTTTAAAAAAGAGTCTGTCCTTATACAGGCCTCCACCTACACCACAAAGTCTATAAGGTACCTATATTTCAAAAAATAATGCAAAGTCATTGCCTTTGTCTAATCAAATAATCATCATTAATTTAACATTTGTTTAGTTTGTGCACACCGAAAATTAACTTTAGCTTAACTGACTCAAACCAGGTAGCAACTTTGCACGATCCTTTCAAATAAAGTTCGTTAGAGTTTACAGTTGAGGTGTCAGCGTACCCCATCATACTTAGAAAACAAAGGCATTGACAGCGTGGCTCCACGAACGTTCTCTCTGGGATAAGGTCGCGTCGTTCCAAATTTGGCAGTAACTTCAGGCCGCAGGATGTTGTCTTCTATACCGGCGTCGGTTTTATGTTACACCTGTACGTGCGCGCGAGTGTGCGTTTACTCAGGACGGCACATCGTGCATTCTGTTTTCAGCCCGTGAAATCTGATCGCGCTACCGTCCGTCCCCGCGTCCACAACCGCTCTCAGTCATTTTTTTTTTTTTTTGAGAGATATCATATCTGCATGCCGCAGTCTCCTACAATTATCGCACATTGCCTGCCACTGCCGAAAAAGAGAGACGGAGAGAGGGCAAAGAACAGAAGGAAATGAAGACTTGCGATTCAGATAAATGGTTGGGAACCAAAGAGCACCCCCCCCCCCCCCACCACCACCACCACCACCACCACCACCACGCACACGCACACGCACACACGCGCACACACACACACACACACACAGACACACACACACACACACACACACACTCCTTTTCCACAATGGAGTCGAAAGGATTGAAACTCCAGAGGGGACGGTGGTGGGATTGCTCATTATGTTAACCGCCTGTCATTCCACTGTTCTTTTGTTAAGGCTGAGATTATACTGCTGCCACAATTACCAGAGCCAAGCTAAAAGGATCTAGTTTTTTTTTTTCTTCTTCTTCTTTTTTTTTTTTGGCATTCCGAATCCTGCATGCAGACAAGGGCAAAATAGCAAAATGAGCGGCCTCACAAAATTGGTCGGTAGAGCGATTTCATCTCGGCAGGAGCTGCAGAAAGTGAAAAAAAAAAAAAAAAGAAAACCCATCACCTTTTTTTACAGAAGGATAGAAGGTCTCGTTAACTCTCTTGATGAGGAAGAGTATGTGTCAGCGCGTGTTTACGTGCGTGTCAGTTTGTATAGGAGGTTGGGAGTGTAGAGCAAGGTTGAGCATACATGGTGATGAATGGTAATGAACAACACAGAGTCCCACAGCTGATCAGTGAAATGCATGTGGCATAACCACAGGAATTACAATGCAAGATCCATTGGTGTGTGTGTGCGTGTGTGTGTGTGTGTGTTTGTGTGTGTGTGTGTGTGTGTGTGTGTGTATATATGTGTGTGTGTGTGTGTGTGTATGTGTGTGTTTGGGGAGGGGGGTGTCTGTGCAGTTTGTATATGAGGCTCTACTCATTCTAGACCATCAATGTATCAAAATGCTCACTGCTGGGGGTTGGAGGCTACAGGCCAAAGCTCTGTAGACTCTTTTTTGCCCATAG
>NC_044498.1:45226035-45236035 GCF_902362185.1 Chanos chanos | reverse complement strand
TGTAATGAGAAATGCCTCTCGCCCCCCTACACTCTTCTGAACTAATCCAGGGCCAGGAGCATTGGAGAGAAATGCTGAGCTCAGGTATGTGTCTATACGTGTCCAAGAATAAACACCAGGCAAAAAGAATGCCTGCAAATACTTTAAATAAAGACTCACTAAAAACAGCAACAACAGTGAACAACAACAACAACAACAACACATTTTTTGGATACTCAGCTGAAGTTTTTCTCAAAACTGACACATTCTCTCATATTATTTCAATACACTCGGGAATGCTGTCAAAACCATCAGCAACCTTCCAGACATTAATCCAACATGGGACTCGATGTGAACCGTCTACACGGCTCTGGGATCTAAACTCTACACCGTAGGCACAGATAAAGACATCTGTAGATGTTTACTTAAGGTCTAAAACACACAGGGCCAGATAAGAACAAGAACTAAAACATTTGACCTCCATAACCCACAATTATATAAAGACCTTAAGCCATGAGGCTAATCCACACTGCTGGGATCCACTTGAGTCCAGCGAATGCAATTAACCGCTGCCTCAGGATGATGAAGAGGACTAATTAGCCCACAGAACTCCTCCATTGCTTTTGTTTTGTTGCATTTAAAGTCTGGAGAGAGTCATTTAGAGGAAAGTGTTTCCTTTAAAATGTTCTTTTGGGAACAGTGGATAAGGATTTTGTTGTTGCAGTTCAGAATCCTAGCTAAGCTTTTTGAATGTGAGGCACTGAGAGTAGGTGTAGAACAAACACGTAGAAGCAGTTCTGAGAGTTTCTGGACACATTCCTAAGAGGGGTTAAATGCTGAACGTCCTGTTTGGCATCGCTGTGGCCCTGTGTCACTGGAAGAGTGTGTAGCGACCGTCGGCGTGGTAACCGGGGTCACGTGTCGTCTTTTGTCCGTCAGGACCCCTTAGGGGAGGGGGCAAGTGCTGCAGACGTCCGTCGGAACTGGAGCAACGCCTCTGAGAGAACACAGGTCGTGGGTGCGATCCCATAATAACCCCTGTGGGTCGGCCTTGGAGACAGCGCCAGGGAAATGCTGCCAGCAGGGAGATGATGGATGATGTCGGCATGCTTGGGATTTAGCAAGGTTTTATTGAGGTTGTAGGAAAATGCTCAGGACAGACTCAATGAATAAATGTTTCTGTATTATCATCTGTCACCATGCTAAACTAATCACACATTATTACTAACTCACATAAGCAATAAAGTGGGGTGGCCCGAGCTCATACACACATACACACACACACACACACACACACACGCTCTCCCTCTCTCTCTCTCACTTACACACACACACACACACACACACACACACACACACACACACACAGACAAGGTTGTAAGGCTTGTAAAAGCGTGTGAAATATGCAACACTAAACTAGCAGCTAAAATATAACCCCATCAGTGGTGGCATGACAAGCCCATTCACAAAAGCCAACATCTGCCTACAGCTCACAGCCTTGGAATATATATCACACATTATAAATTACCTTCATTTAACATCTGATCCTCTGAGTTATGTGTTCTGCTGCATATTTGGATCGCTCAGCTTTACCAGTGATTTGTGTGAAGTTGTGCATGTTTAATGTCCTATTACAAACTTGAGGAGCTCATCAGGACTGCTGCACAGATAATAACTCTGCCATATGGGGTATTTTATGACAGGATCATAATTGAACTTTGTTTAAAACTTGCTCTAATACATTTTATGAGCTGGGCAAAGGGCTGCAAATTGCTGCAGCCATTTTGGGGTGGGAGGGGTCATTGCTGATCTTGTTTGTGGATATAGCCTCTGTGCAATTGTGTGTGTGTGTGTGCGCGCGCGCGCGCGTGTGTGTGTGTGTGTGTGTGTGTGTGTGTGTGTGTGATAGTGCGTGCTCTCCTCTGCACATTCTCCCTGATCTGTGCAGCATTTGTTGCTGTTACTAAATCCTTTCACACAAACTCTTCTCACACATTCAGTGCCTTGCAGCCCCCCCCCCCCCCACCCCCCCCTCTTTCTCTCTGGGCCACACACACACACACACACACACACACACACACACAATCTCATGTTAATAGCACACCCATTCCCCTTTGTGGGATTCTCTAGCAGCTGGCTTGCCAGTGTGCTGTGTTGTGGTGGGTGAGAGGTTTAGCATGCTGTGTTAGCATTCTCTCTCATGCTGTGATAGGAGGAACTCCTCAGAACTGCATGTGCTGTTTGTGCATAGCTATGTAATTCTCTTTCATTCACTCCACTATAGCCATGTCCATAATGCACTTTTCATCACCTGTACGGGTTAGTGCTGCTGTGTGTATGTTATGCTAAGCTACTATATGAAATTCTCTTTCATATGCCAGACCTGCATCAATAATTCCCTTATGTTCCTTTCCAGGCTAGCTTCAGTTAGCTTGTTCATCTGAGTTCCACTAAGCAGCACTGCAAAAGGATGATGACAAAGATGTCTGCCCCTCGGTGTTGGCTCTCTCATTCGTCAGTCTAATATCCCTTTATTTCTGGAGATTATTATGTCATAAACCACCTGGCATTTATTTACCTACGGACAAAATTGGGGAAACATAAGGGCACCAGTTCAACTCTGAAAGAGGCCAACCCCCTTAAATCTTAATACGTTATCTTCCAACATGAAGAAATCAGTGTGTGTGTGTGTGTGTGTGTGTGTGTGTGCGCGCGTGCCTGGGTTTTGGGGGGGGGGGGGTGAGGTGGGGGGTGGGGGGTGGGGGGTGGGGGGTGGGGGGTGTAATCTTATGTCTGGGTAATGGTATTATAAACCTTGAGCTAGAGCATTTGGTGTTGTGATCTCAGCTTAAGTTAATCAACTGTAGAAATGTGCCTGCTAACAAAGCTAATTAGCTCACATGTAGCATCAGTTAGTTAGCAAATGCACCACCTCCTCATGCTACAAGCATGTTCACATTCATTCAAAGGGAGAAATGTTGAGCCTGAGGGAGTATTGCTGTTTTCACTTGGGTAAAGTCAATGTTTTATCTTCTTTATGTTAATGATCTTGATGTAAAGCCAACGTCAGAGCTTTGTGAGTCAGATTCATGAGAGATTCATAATTAATTGAAACAGACGAAATTAACCTTGGCTTTTGTGGTTATTAATGTAATATTAAAATGATCTGTTTGCAATCAAGAATTACCACCCTCCCCTCCCAGTTCACACATACTTCTACCCCTCCCAGGCACACACAGACACACGCGCGCGCGCAAACACACACACATCCCACTCAGTGTTTGCCATGCAGTGTGATCGTAAAGCCACTTTGAACAAAGCCTCCCCTTTAATTAACCTGGATACATCGCTCAAACACACACACACACACACACACACACACACACACACACACATCATTACTGACACAGCTTAATATGAGCAGAGTCACACACAGAGCTCAATTAAAGTGTTTATGAGGACACACACACACACACACACACACACACACACACACACAATCAGCGGTAACAGAACTCAATAAAGACATTCACAAACATAAACACAGTCATTACACAGCTTCATTAAGGCTGGGCTGCGTTACCCAGGCGACACATCCACAGCTTCACCAAGGTAAACAGATGGCTGCTGTCTTACTGAGTTATTTATTGAAGTGTTTACATGTTTATTTGTTTATTCCAGTTAGTTACTGAGAAACTATTTCTTTTTTTTTGGAGACCTTTTGTCTTCCTTTCATTCATTTCAAGCTAACTGTTCTTCAGTACATCTCCTTACCATTGCTGATAAACCTCACATTGTATTGGCTTAGTCGTAAATGGTTCGGTCTGGTAATTATTGCCTTAGTGTGGTTTATACTGCCATGTTACTGCTTCATTATTCAGTCACTACTGTGGTCTGGCTAATTACTGTTTTGCTGCTGTTAATGCAGTCCCGGTGCATAGGTCTGCTTGTTTCTACCTCAAGCTGGTTCTTATTATCTGAGTTTGTTTGTCATAATACTCAGTTTATATACCTGGTGAGTTTGCCTATGGTTAACAGCAAGAAAAGCTTAAATACAAGGTGAGAGTGCAGCTAGGAAAACCATTCAAAGAGTTTGGGTAATATATCTAGACACTAAATCCACACTGCATGGCTGTGTGTAATTCCTGTGTCATTGTTAGGCAAATCTGCATGACTCCATCAAACTGTTAACTCGAAATATTCTCCGTTTTCCATCAAGCCCTTCCATAAATGTAAGCATTCTCCATCTTTTTTCATCAGGCTGTAGCTCAAATGCAAGAGAGCAGAATCTTTCTATAGACTCTTTCAAAGCACGGGTGAATCTCTTTTGATCTCTCCTTATTATTAGTGGGTTTTTTTTTTATTTTTTTTTATTCATCTGTCAGCTTTATCAAAGAAGACCTCAAAAGTGCCTCAGGCACAACTCTTTCTCTCCTTCCATTTATTTATCATTTGTTCTTTTTTATCTTCTCTATTCTTCATTGTGTCTGCTCTTTAAACACTTCCATGGCTTGATCTCTCAACAACAAACCAAGTCTGACATGTACCAGTCTGAGTCTACTCTCTGCAAAACTGTTTAAACGGAAGGGCACCCTGCGCGTGGTGATTCCTCTGAGCGGTTAAGATTAATTGATTTCTCGGTTGTTTCATCGAGGTTGAGCCTAATTGGATGTTGCCTGATGAGATTAGTTGAAAATTCATCAGAATCAACAGTGAGGCTCACAGCGGATCATCGCTTAGTAGAGTCAGTGGATTGTGTCTTACCGTTTAAGATGCCCGAGCCGTCAGATTTGCCGGAGAAACCTCTGCAACCCGCGGAATAAAAGAGCTATTTCTCAGTGCCTCTGGTGTGTGTGTGTGTGTTTTTGTGTGTGTGTGTGTGTGTTGTGTGGGGTGGGAGCACAGAAACATAGAGTGTCCAATTGTCCTCTTTCCCATTAAACAACTATTAAATGGATTATACAGTGAGGTTTTAATCAGTTCATATGGCTGGTGTACACTCATGCATGAAGGTACATAGAAAGGTAGGTCTCTCTCTTTCTCTCTCTCCCTCTATTGTTCGTTCGGCATTAAGACTGAGTAATGGCCAAGTGACGGAAGGGCCTTTTAATTCCACCTTTCCACAAGGCTATGCTCATTCAGGTAACTATTCCCTCAGGACATTGGTGTTAAACACACACACACACACACACACACACACTCACAAACACTCACCACAAATGAAATGACTGAGTAATAGCATCTTCCATCTGGAGATAGTGCTGTAATATTGTCTGCCCTTGATAAAGTTATATTATCATTTGGTACCACAAGGTGAGAGAGAGAGAGAGAGAGAGAGGGGGAAAGAGAGAGAGAGAGAGCGAGATACAGATAGATAAGAATAAAACATGGCGTTGAAAAAGGATTGGGCAGAAGAGCAGGAGACGAAATAGAATTTCATCTGTAGGACGAAATGAAGGATGTGAGGATATTCTTAGATTGAAGATAGTCAGTATTGGTTTGTTACACTGTTACACTTGGGCACTTCATACACAAGTCCTTATACAGACAGACTCATACACAGAGCTTTAGGCAATATACTGAGCTTTGTACACCATGTTTTACAGGTAACGTGTCAACCTTTACCTTAGATTCCTTCAGAAGTTACTCTCACTTTATCTCTCTTGTTATTTATCCTTGACTACCCCATGTCTCTTCATCTCTCTCTCCCTCCCTCTCTCTCTGTCTCTGCTCCCTTGGTCATTACCTGGCCTGAGCAGTGAATCCAGTGATACCTAGGGGAATCAGGACACAACCGTAATGGAGTTGCTTCACTCTTCACTGCACAAGTGAAAACATGTGTGCACACGCACGCACACACAAACACACACACGCAAACACACACACACACACACACACACACACACACACACACACACACACACACACACACACACAAGCGCTTTCACTCCCTGGTAACTCTTTTCTCCAGCAGGTTTATTCACACACAAGCTAGAGGACTAAGTAAAGGACACATCTCATTAATCCTCAATGGTTTAAAACTAATCTGATATATCGCATCTATAAAGTATTTACAACATATGCATTGTGTCTGAATAGCAATGCCTTCTGCTCTTATGAGAATAGCATTTTCACAAGACGTGTATTTCATTTTTAGATTTGAAGTATAGCTCATTGGCAAGCCTAAACCTAACTAATAAATAATCATGAGTTTAAATCACAGTTTCACAGCTAACAGGCAGACCTTGGGCAGTCATTTACATTAGCAAGTTATTGTGCCACATAAATACATGGATTTTGCCTGTGGCATAGATTAGACCTGTGGTTGTATACACAGAGAAAGAGAGAGAGAGAAACAGAGAGAGAGAGAGAGAGGGAGAGAGAGGGAGGGAGTAAGAGAGGATAAAATTCATATTGCAGTTATTGCTGAAGTTTTTATTGCACGCATAGTAAATGTTGCACAGCAATACTTCTCAAATTGTGTGATTGTATGTGTTCGTGTGTGTCTCTCTATCAGAACTCATATGTGTGACCTGAGACTGTTAGATAAGACATTTGTGTGTGTGTGTGTGTGTGTGTGTGTGTGTGTGTGTGTAGGAGGTAGGAACGGGTCTTTGACCACAGCGGTGTGTGTACAGCTGCAGAAATCTGCACAACCTACTGTCTGGGCATTTGAGATTCTACTCCTACGCGCCTCTCTCTCTCTCTTTCTCTTTCTCTCTCTTTCTCTTTTCTTCTTTGATGAGGCACTTCAGTAATCATGCACTGCACCAGCAAACTGCCCTTACAGATGGAACACTGAACCAAAGTGACCTCATAACGTCTTCATTCATTGTGACTGTAGCTTGAGATGTTGGTTGAAAGCACGTGGATTAACTCAGGACAGCCAACATGAAAACAGTTATTGAATCGATTTTGTCTATCTGAGGAGGAACAGGGCATCTCTATCAAAAAGCACCTTTACTTTCTCTCTCCCTCTTGCTGCTTTATTCTCGTCCTCTGTCTATTCTGGTTCACTCTCTTGTTCTTTTTAGAGCATGTGAATTACCAAGTTTTTGCTCTGTGCAGAAGTGCAGACCTTGCACATGGACAGAATAGCAGTGTTTAGTCTTCAGGTGGTATGAGTTTGTGTGTTGCTGTGAATGTAAGATTACCCTTTGCTTCTTATTGTCTCCCTGAGTAAATGAAAAAAAAAAAAAAGAAATGCCCAAAGGTCATATTTGTGTTTTAATAAAACATTCTTACTGCGTTTTTTAAAACAGACTTCAGAAACTGCAGAGATCACTTGAGCTGTTCAACTCTGTAAGCTCTCGTGATTGTCTCTCTCTCTCTCTCTCTCTCTCTCTTTCTCATTCTCCCCAGTGTTAACATGACATCATGAAGGCTGTAAAAAGTTGTTATGTATTTGTGTTTTTTTGTGCGGTACTGTAGTTTTCAAAATAAAGATCACACAAATCGCTGAATATTAGTCTGGATTCCCCAGTGTCTGACATCAAAACCAGTGTTGCATTCACATTGCCAAATTCAATGCCCGCACTGCATACTCCTCACATAAAACTACCTCTAAGAGAGTTATTTTGGATCATAGAAATGTTTTTTTATTTAACTTTTCCCTAATTATATAATCCTCCAGTGTGTATGATTCACTAGAATAAAATATTCTGAAAGCATTGTCAAACAGCGCCCTCTTTTAAGTAATTGTAACAATCTCAACTATATCAATAGATGTAAAATAACATTGAAATGAACTCATTTTATACCGGAAAATCTCATTTAACGGAAAAGAGCTGAGTGTGTTACCTAACCTCCATTCAGTCTCTGTGCTGTAATATGTCGTTCTGTTCACATAAAAAGCCACAAAGTTCGCAAGTTTGTTTTAATGAGTTTTAAGAGTCTTTAACTTAATGGCTTAAATTCTGGTCTCAGTGTCAAGCTTCAGACTCATCGTACTGTCTTCACACACTCACACAAAGAAACGGGGAAAAAGTGCACGAGATTTCATCGCTCGTACTTCTGAAAATAAACGTACTTCTGAAAATGATTGCAGAGCCGATTGTAGTGGGTAGCGCTGTCGCCTCACAGCAAGAACGGCTCGGGTTCGATTCCCGGGCCAGGATCCTTCCCGTGTGGAGTTTATATGTTCTCCCCGTGTCTGCGTGGGTTTCCTCCCACAGTCCAAAGACATGCAGGTTAGGCGAATTGGAGACACTAAATTGCCCTTAGGTACGAATGTGAGTGTGAGTGTGTCTGCCTGTGTGTCTGCCCTGCGATGGACTGGCGACCTGTCCAGGGTGTTTCCCTGCCTTTCGCACTGTGAGCTCCCCCTGCGACCCTAATTAGGATAAGCAGCTTAGATAATGAGTGAGTGAGATGAGAGTGAGTGAAAATAATTGCATCACTTCCTTTCTGATGCACCTGGAAAGTTCTGCTCTCAATTCGGCGCCACGTTCCGCCTTCTCTCTGACCCGATCGGCTCGGTCTCTGTCCAGCGTCGGTCAGGGTCAGCTGCGGTCACTATCTTTTGAACACCAATGTGTTTTTAAACTTTAAAAGGTGATTAAATTTTGACCAATTGGCACTCTCCCAACCGGCAGTACCATACTGCGATGAGATAGTTTCACTGCTCTGCCCTGTAGGTGTATGCACTGAAGACCATGAGTGTTGTGTTTGGGAAATAAGAGCCCTCTCTCAGGGCAAAGCTCAGGCAGCAGAGAGAGAAAAAGAGAGAAGGAGAGGGGAAAAGAGGGGTAAAGGCAACACTTGATATTGCAGGGGAAGGATGGTTGCCTGTGGTGAGAGCTTGAACGCGCACACACACGCACACGCACACGCACGCACACACACACACAAGTTTGTCCTCCTATCCTATCCTAGTGGGGACTTCCCATTCCCATTATCCTGTAACTAAAGAATACTAACCTATCCCCAACCCTAACCCTAACCTTACCCAAAGAAATGTTTTAACACTTTTCTGTTTTATCATTAATAACAATATAGTTTAGAAAAACATTGTTCTCCTAGGTTCTCCTAGTAGGGACCAGCACTTTGGTCCCCACCAGGCACTTTTTGTCAGATTATGCTATCTTACTGGGGACTTAGTCCAGCCCCCAAAAAGATACCAATACATGCACACACACACACACACGCACACACACACACACACACACACACATACACCAAATACCACATATTATACTGGTAGTGCAGCAGTGATCCAGAGATCTATGTGTCTAACCCACTCCCCTGCCAAACAGAGCAAGTATCAATGCAAATGTGCTCATATAAATCAAGTCCATGGGACAAGGGGGAGAGAGAGAGAGAGAGAGAGAGAGAAAGAGAGAGAGGAGAATATCTGTGGAAACACAGTACCACTGTTCAGGAATGATCTTTGATATTCAAACGCTTCCATGGCCCATCTTTACTATAAGGATAATATGAGATCTCTATATCATTTAACCCTGAGAAAGGCCTAAACTCTGGCTGGCAGTATAGACTTTCACAGCCTCATAGGTCAGTCTGTTTTCTTCATCTACAGGTGGAATATTTGTCATACCTTAAATCACAGTCAAAAATGAGGAGAAACCAGTTCAAAGAAAAAGAGAAAAATTCAAAAAAATCAAATCAAAACAAAACAACAAAAAAGTCAAATTCCTCTTCTGATACGTAACGATTCCCTTTTACTCAAATTAAAAGCAAATTCCCTTGAGGGCTTCTCTCCCTCCCCAACACATGTACACATACACTTTCTCTTTCTTTTACATTGTCACAGCCGATAATACTTTCCTCTTCTCAACTATACGTTCCTCTCTCTCTCTCTCTCTCTCTCTCTCTCTCTCTCTATCTCTCTCTCCCTCCCTCTCGTTCTCTTTTCCCTTCCCACTTGTTTCCTTAGGAGCGTTTGTTTGAGTGTTCGTGGGCGTTTGTGATGCCATGTCTTACAGCCCCATTCCATCGAGCAGGACTTTGAATGTCTCATTAGGGACCTGAGCATTCGTTCCTATACAGGGGGCTGGGAGAGAGA
>NC_044498.1:45168535-45221035 GCF_902362185.1 Chanos chanos | reverse complement strand
CGTTTTCAATTAGCAGTTGCAGAGAAATTCCCACTTACATACTCTAATTTGATTCTAATTTAGAAGGAGTAAATGACTAAATGTTTTTCAGAAGGAGAAGGTTGACCAGAATACAGCGAGCAGACAGACTTAATCATTCCCTCCGTGACTCTGACAGTGATGCAGGCTAAGAACCATCCTGAGGGTCAGACTGACGTGGAGAGCAGGATAGGTGACAGTTTCTTAGAGAAGATGTGTCATGACAGCCTCTTAATGATGATGTTCTGTGATGGATGCTGCGTACTGGAAACTCTACCACGAGATGCTGACACAGGGGCCACAACATAGGCGTCACAGCTGACTCCACAATTTGTGCGTATCTGTGTGTGTGTGTGTGTGTGTAAAAGATTTTCTCTCCGAGCTTTGAAAAGCACAGAAGTGTTCCAGAACAGAAGAGCGCTTTAAATCCCCAGAAACGCACTCATTTTTCATGTGTCACCAACAGGGGGTCATTCGTTATTGATGCGTGCAACTGTTGCTCTGGTCCCTTAAAAACGTGCCGGAGTGACTCTGAGTTCTGTTGAAGGAGCGTATACAACCCATGAACAGGCCACATGCAGAGCCAAACAAATTGACAACAGAGGTGCAAACAAATACACATGGAAAGTGTAATACAGTACAGTACTGTTCCTAGGTTTGGAATCTTCGCAGAATAGGAGAGGGGGAACGTTCGGATCTGAAGCACAAAGACAGGCACTCAGAGTTACGGATTGATGTTTCAGCACTTCAACACTTCCCTTTCTCAGAGCTGGGAGCAACATTGTGGGCCTTGCTACTTTCTGCACAGTCAAGCAACTTTTTTTTGTCTCTCTTTGAGAAGTTACGCTGAAACGCTGAAGACGAGAACACCCGTGTTTCAAAGATACAACGCATGGGCCGGCAAACCTATGCAAATAACCGACAATTGGTTTATATGAACTGCACGACGCGCTCCCGTACGTCATGCGTACTGTCGAAAGACTTGAGAAGAAAACACACACGACTCTTACACACACTTACATGCAAACACACACACACACACGAAAGGTGCAGCCCTGATACCTACGAACTCTTCCCCCTCTCTCTCGTTCTTTCGACTTTTTTGTCTCTACTTTCCAGTCTCCCTCCATCTTCCTCCCCTCTCGTCGCATCTGTGTCTCTGAGAGGAATCGATTGGCAGAGGACACACTGGGGGAAATGAGAGTGAACTGACCCTGTGTGTTTGGCACGAACACCATACACTCTGTGAATTCATAACCAGGCTCTCAGCACTCCGGCGTCCCTGTATGCATGTTTGTTTGTGTGTGTGCACGCGTGTGCGTGTGTGTGTGTATGTGAGACAGAGAGAGAGAGAGAGAGAGAGAGCATGTATGGAATATTTGACATATTTGAATGAACAGAGGTATATACTGAGAATCTTGGAGTGGTGCTCTAATGATTGACATATTTCTCTGGCCGTTCATTCCAACACTTGAACGGTGTAACATTCTTGTCCAGAGAGCTGTGCTGAAGATGAAGACATCAGACACAAGAGCTTCCACTTTTTTGTCCTTTCTCCTCCTCTGGATTTTCTCTCTCTTTCTCTCTCTCTCTCTCTCTCTCTCTCTCTCTTCTCCTCTTACAAGGGTTTGCCTCTCTCTTGAGACCATCTCAGCCCTCTTCCAACACATTGTTGGGTTTTGTGTGTGGGGTGTGTGTGTGTGTGTGTGTAAGTAGACAAACATGACAGCCTCTTTAAAACACATGCTATACACTTCTACTGAACACACCTCATATTCAATTGCCCAGAGATTAAACCTTAGCATGCTTGTATGTGTGTGTGTGTGTGTGTGTGTGTGTGGGTGGGTGCTCATATCTAAGCGTAGATTTATACATTTTAGAGGATTTCTTAGTAAATCTGTGTGTGTGTGTGTGTCCCTGTGGAAATAAACATTTTAAAGGGAGTCTGTCTGTTTGCCCATCTCCACACGTGTAATCAGACCTCTTGAAACCACTCTAGGTTTCTTTACAGATCAAAGGGATGAAGATGTTTAATTTTTATGTAATTGGACCATATGCAAAAGTAATTTAGCGTGTTGCCCTGCTAGCCAAGCCTCCATACGAAACAAACAGTAAACATAATTAGTTTTAACATAAGTACAAAAAGATCAAGCAGAATAAATATTCTAAAATGAGGGTGTTGTGGAGGATGCAGTTGTCACATGATGATACTGGAGCCTTTTTCAAAGAGCAATTTTAGACAGCCCTGCCAAACAGAATTTATCCCAAGTTTTTCTTACCGCATTTTCGTGATATATGGCCTCTTTCCCTGAGACTCATTCCTCACTGTCTTTCGGCGAAAGAACTGATTCACACTCAAACAGGTTCACACACACACACTAGCAGTTTGTCTCTTCTGACACCTGAGACACTGTACCTGAAAACATGATGTGTTCCACAATAGAGTCCTGAAAACACTTCAGATAGTTACAGAGACTGTATGAAATTATTGTGTCTGCATCTTTGTGTGTGTGTGTGTGTGTATGTATGAGAGAGAGAGAGAGAGAGAGAGAGAGAGCAGGTATATGTGTGTGGTTGAACCACTTGATGTCATGAAACATTTGTTGAATACTAACATGTGAACAAACATCAATTTTCAACACTTTTTTAAAACAAAAAAAAAAATCAGTATTCTGAAACAGCTCTAATTCCACCTACTGCGGTACATGTATTGTTTTACAAAATATCATTTGTCTTTGTGAATGAGAGAGAGAGACAGAGACAGAGAAAGAGAGAGAGACAAAGTCAGAGAAAGAGAGAGAGAGAGAAAGACCTTTGATAACCTTTTAGAACAAAGATGAGTGACCTCAGCATTTAATATTCCTCCAGGCGTAAATAACGCTCATCCCAGCTCCATTCTTTTCTTCTTATTTGTCCTGCTCCAAGAAATACTCTATGAAAACAGTTCACATCCTTGATCATCTGATAAGACGTCAACCCAAAGAAAGGCCAAGGTACCCCTTTGACATCCTGGGCCGCTATTCATATCATGTCTCACAGTTACTGTCAGGAGTTGCACTAAATGCAAATTTCAAAGTAAAATTACCACTGAGCAAAGCATGTTTTTTATACAACGCGTTTTATTAGTGCTTTCAGGGATGAGTACAATTCATAAAAGAGTTCCTCTGTGTATCATATGACATTTGAAAAGTGAGTTGCCAACTTTCACTTGCGTTTTCCAAACAGCATGATATTAATCGAGGAAAGATTCAAAATCTCTCAGGTAATCTTTTTTTTTTTTCTATATATGTGTGTGGAACTGTGACGTGTAATTTCCAGCTTGCTACAGTGTGCTGTATTTCTGAATGCGGATGAACTAATGTTCTTCTCTAATTAAGTCTGTCACAGAGCATACTCTGTCTCTGTCGTACTCACATTTTGCCATTGTCGTACGAAGTGAAGGGGCAGTCACACTTTGGTATCTCAGTCCTCAGATACGGTCTACCCACAGCTCATGAGGTGTCCTAAATTTCGGTTGAGCTTGAAGTATTTTTATGGCGTAGGAATGTTTATGGATAGCTATTATTCCCAAGTGTTAAGGTAGAAGCGGAGTGGCATCATTCTTAGAAACTGCCCGATTTCCTGCTATGCACATCAGCCGTAGGCAGGCTCAACTGGGCTGCTACCATGAATTTTGCTGCTGCCGGCGACCCAAATAGTCAACTAGGTTTGACCGAATACAAAATTAAGCAAACAGGATTTGGGTATCCATGAGTATATGTATAAACAGATCCCAAAACTGAATAACAAAAAAAAAAAAAAACAACAGTGCAAAGACAAACTGAATCCAGAACAAAATTCATTCCTTAATGCCAAATAAGCTCTCTGGTCCAAAAGACAAGACTAACCCTTAGAGAACTGGACCAAAAAGGAAATCCTTTACAGTTTAAAGAGTCAAAAATTGACATGAATAGTCGAAAAATAAATCTTTTTGATGTAGGTTGTTTATGAATCACCCTCTTCTTGACAGTAGACTGTGAGACGTTACGATTAAAGACGCCCTGCTGTTCCTGTTGGCTGATCTAAGAGCTGTTTGATATAAGAGCATCTACAAACCACAAGCCTGGAAGCATCTGGATCTTTTTTTCCTAAAATTAAACAAACAAACAAACAAAAAAACCACGAAGGTATCTAGTTCACCCCATAAATCCCATTTTAACACAGAACATGCAGCTGCGAAATTCTACAAGATATTCCACAGGTGGGAAAAGGCAGATTCTCAAGAGCTCAAACAACTAATATGATTTTGATCTTATAAATGTGACCTTCCATGATCCTCACAGAACATAACTCTGTCTCAACTATAGAACCACCTGTGCTTCTCTTTACGTGACACGTGACATGTCTGTCCTCAGGGGCATGTACAAAGGGCTAGGAACCCAACAAACTTAATTCCTCAGTTAGATTAAACAACAATGGCCCTTGAAGTGCCCATGTGTGCATGCTAAGCAGGAAAGAAAGAGAGAGAGAGAGAGAGAGAGAGAGAGAGAGAGAGAGAGAGAGAGATGCCATTTAAAAAATTATGATCACAAAAACAACATTTGAGTGGGATTTGTGGAGCATTCAGAAAGTCGTCCTTAGATTACAGGTCTGAAAGAGAAAGAGAGAGAGAGAGAGAGAGAAAGAAAGAAAGAGAGAGAGAGAGAAAGAAAGAGAGAGAGAGAGGAATGCCATTTAAAAATTATGATCTCGCTTGATTCATAAATAATGAGGCTATAAATGACATATTTTGGCAAATTCAGAGATATTTTCAAATGCTCTTAGAATAAATTTGTCTTGTGGGACTTAACAAGCATTCATAGAGGAGCGGAGGAGGGGGCACATTTATTCATCATTAAGAAAAATAACTCCGAGGGATGAGGAAAGGGGCTCAGTGGAGGAGTGGTGGGCTCCTTGGGATTGGTAGAAAGAACTAAAGATTTGTTTGTTATGGGATTAAGGGGCCGAAATGCAATTGCCACTTTCTGCTGCATTGTTGAAAAGTTTAACTGTTCAGCAGTGGAAGAGGAAACAGTGAAACCTTTCCAATCTGTGCTAATTTAACTGTGTAATTTGCTCAGAATTCAAAGTACATGGTAACAGTCCCTTGGCTTCTACCAGGTATTTGCAAGGGCCGTTATTGCCAAAAAAAAAAAAAAAAAATTTGCTCAAATGATCAAATTATGTTCTAAAAGACGTTCCCCGCACTTTCATCTCTTAGTTATCTTATGGTCAGATTGGACAATGATAACATAATGATGAATGTACTCCCATAAACGGTTCCGCTGATCAGGTGGTTTAAATCTACCCTGCTTCTCAACAATCGCTTGTCAGTACAAACTGGGCGTATGTAAAATCAGACTGCAAGCTTTCCTTTGACTTTATTACCATTTGATCGGTTAAACCTACCTTATCGTTCTGTTAAAAATGTACTCGGCTTAAGCACGGTTTCAGTGTCCGTCGGACGAATATCTTCTAACATGTGTTTACAGGTGTGGTTCTGGTGCCTGAGTATGACACGAGAGAACAGAAGCTGAGAAACTGCCCTCCTGGGTGGCTGAACTGTGGTCAAGCTACACGTGTAGGGTATTGCTTATTGATCTCTGACGACTGCCTGATATCGACTAGCTGTCTGAAGAGGCCTCTTAGCATCAAATTAAGGCAGTTAACTTGTAGTTTACACTCTAATGGACTATTACTATGAGTTGTGGGTGTATGTAATGAAGATCTCTCAGAAAGAGAGGAGAGGAAATAAATAGACTACAAAAGGCTCTCCCTGCAGTCGCTTTGAAGCACTTGGTTGCGTTCTCTCTCTCGCTCTCTCTCTCTCTCTCGCTCTCTCGCTCTCTCTCTCTCGCTCTCTCTCACTCTCTCTCTCTCTCTCTCTCAGACCTATAATCTGAGTGCAACTTTCTGAATGCTCCATAATCCTACTCAAATGCTGTTTGGTGAAAAAGGAGCATGTACTCTCTGTTTAGCAAACAGGCATTAACTACATCCAAGCTCCATTAAACATAGTTATGTCCAAACAGCCCAGCACAGAACTGGCTGGAGACTGGAGTCTCCAGAAGTGAGAAAAACAGAGCTCTCATTGGCCTAAAATAAATTGTTTATTTAGGGTGAATTACAGGTAGGACCTCACCTTCATTTGAACCCCACGAAACCAACTAACTGTTTAGGTTGGCTGACACTAGTATCACCACATAGACTTGGTCTAGTGCTTCCCAGTGTAACACTAATTGCAACATTAGACTCAAACCATGTTATCCAATACATCAACCTAAATTAGGACCAGGCCTGTGTGGATTTACAAGTGAAAAGTAATTTCCTTGGAAAATATAAAATAGGAAGGTATTGTTTTTGTTTTTTTACCAACCAACAGTTCAGTGATAGGGGAGTTGTTTTCAGTTGTTCCTAGTCTTATTTTGTAAAAAGAGGTTGGTTCTTCTTCAGAAATAAGTGTGTGCTTTTGTAGTGAGTTACATTGTGTACTTTGCGGTTGGTAAGTCGTCTGGATCAGTGTTCTAGATCAACCTGACCTGGAGAGAGTCTGACCTTTCAGTATTTATTTCTCAGGAGAAAACTCACATAATTAACCCTATCCATTAAAAATACTGCCGTCTGGCACTGCCCGTAAAGAAGATGAAAAAGAAACTTTGGGTAAAAGTAGCCTCGGCTTTATTGAAAATTTGAGGAGAAAAACATGTTATTCACTTTGGAAAAAAATTGCAGTACCTGGATTTGTTCCGGAATATGTACCGTATAAGGATGGATATCAGGGCATAGATCTCAGTGCATCTTTGGGCTAACTTATTGGGTGGCTAACAATACACGACAGCAAACAGGATTTTAAAATGAAAGAAAACTCTACAAGCCTCTGGGACTGGTCAGTATCGTCCCCAATACGTAAAGAAAAAGAAAAAAAAAGTTCAATGTTTAAACCTCTCATTTCAATCAAACATTCTCTCCTTTTTAAACTTTACGCTTTTGAAACCGTCCTCTCTTTGAAATGACTGCGCCGAAGCACAGAAGTGATGTAGCCGGTGTTTAAATCAGCCCTACCCTGTGTCCAAACTCATTTGGACGGAGAATGTGCCATTAAAGGGGCGGAGATAGACAGCACATATTGAAAAGCCCAGCGTGCTTTCCTTGGCAAGACAGCTGCTCTTAAGAGGACTTTGATGGAGAGAGAGAACAGTAGGAGAGGCAAGTGATGACCTTTATTACGGATAACAAACCTTTAATTAAAACTCTGCTCTGAGGATCACTGTGACAGATTTGGGTAAAATGAGCATTTTTTCAGATCTGAATAGAAGCACAGCTTGAAGGTTGAGAGCGTTGTATCTTTGGTCTGAAGTCGTGGAACAAGAATGTGAAAGTGCGTGCATGCGTGCGTGCGTGCATGTGTGCGTGCATGCGTGCGTGTGTGTGTGTGGGGTTGGTGGGGGGGAGTCTTGTGTCACGGTGTGGACCAAATGTCTCTATTAGCATATAAACACTTGACAAAAGAGATCCGTACTGAGCGCGCCTTTGGTTCTGCTTAAGATTCCAGTTGAATTACTAGTCTTTAGTTACAGTAAAACTGAAAACAGTAGGATGTTCTCACTGAAATGAAAAGACAAATGTGTCTTGCTTTGTAGCTGTGGAACAAGTATGTGAGTGTGTGTGCGAGCGTGTGTGCGTGTGTGTGTGTGTGTGTGTGTGTGTGTGATGGTGTATGTGTGTGTGCGTGTGTTTAAGTAGGAAACATGCATACTTTTCACTCTTTTACTATCACATATCAGTATATACAGTAGAAAGTGTGTGTTTGTATTTTTATACACTCAGCATGATATTCTCAGAGAGAGATGACACAGGGAAAACACCATCTCTGTCTCTGCTGGTGGTCTCTGATTGGATCAGACAAGGTCAATGACAGGAACCACTCTGCCTTGCTCTCTTTCTCTCTCTCTCTCTCTCTCTCTCTCTCTGTATGTGTGAGCATGTTTGTGTGTGTGTGTGTGTGTGTGTGTGTGTGTGTTGAATGTGCACTCTTCACTGCTAACTATGACAGTCATACAATGTGGCATGCTGATGCCATTATTACTGCATAAACAGTTTTTGCAATGGCACTGTGATTTGAGCTCTGCTCTGCCATGCTCCAGTGGGTATTGAACTTAGTGAATCTGACTCCTCTCCTCTCCTCTGACAGACCAAGTCAACCACCAGAGACTCTGGATCCCTATTCATTAGGCCCAGTGTACTCATTAAGTGAGTTAAACACCACCTTATGGAACAGGTCTTTGACTCAGGGTGATCAGTTGTTTGTAATCTGAAAATCTCATAATGTCAGTGTGTGTGTGTGTGTATGAAAAGCTAATGCTTTTCACTGCGGCTAGATTGTGTTGCCTCGTTTATTTCTCACTGTTTAAGTATCACGCCAAGGGTTACAAATGTTTCTTCTTCCTACCAGGGGAGAAAATTGACAAGTCTGCTCCTTGCTTGGTTTGTGAGGTTTTTCTCACAAAAAGCTGTCAACGCTTCCTTCAGAAAGCTGCGAATGAAACACTCTTCATCTCACGTTGACAAAGTTTGTAGGTGTTAACTTAAATTAGACTTTAACCTCTGACACACTGACAGGGTAGTTGCCAACAAAGATGTGAAGCATCAGTTAAAGCAGATTGTTCTAATCTGACAAGGTTAGATTGTTCTTAGCGACAAGAGAGCTTAACATTTGTGATTTTCTGAGGCCAACTACTCTCGCTTAATACTGTCAGCATAGTGTTGTATTCAACAAACATACTTTGTTCAAATGTTTAGCTTAAAGTGCCTGATCTAAACCAAGCTGATCTTTAAGCTGATTATAACTTCCATGAAAAATACAGAGCAGAAGATCTCTAATCTCTAATCCAGTCAAATGTTATTATGTGGATCACCACACAGGAGACACATGAGAGAGTCAAGGCCAGCCATATAAGAATATGTGGGAGGCCTGAGATGTATACGTGTTTTGTTGGGGTTTTTTTTAAGTGAACCCCAGCACCTCTATGATGCCAATATTAAACAGAATTAAGGGGTCTAAGTGGAGTGTTCAGGAGTGTGCTACTGTCCCAGTTCACAGACTGTGGTATGAAATGTTCTTTTACACTCTCTTAAATGAGTCCAGTGAGCACCACCAAAGATCTCCTGTGTTTGACAGTAGAAGCGACAAAACTATGACAAATCTCTGAGGCACTTTAAACTAACTGCATCCGGCAAAGCAATGTGAGTACTAAGCGGCCTTGATATGATAAACTGACCAAACAACAGGCCTCCTCTGACCAATCACATCTGACAACAAACCTCCTGTGACCAATTACACCTGACACCAGATGTCCTCTGACCAATCACTGCTAACAACAGACCTCTTCTGACCAATCACATCTCACAACAGACCTCTTCTGACCAATCACATCTCACAACAGACCTCTTCTGACCAATCACACCTAACATCAGACCTCCTCTGACCAATCACATCTGACAACAGACCTCTTCTGACCAATCACATCTGGCAACAAACCTCTTCTGATCTAATTCAACCAACAGTGAACCTTTTTAGACCACATCAATCATTAGACTGACCTTTTCTGACCACACCCAACATAAAACAGATCTTGTCTGATTTCTCTTAACCTACAACCATGGACCTAATCTGACAACTCCCCTCCCCCCCAAAAAACAAGACACAGTAACTGTCCATACTCATTCAATAACAGAGCTCATTAAACAAATACCACCCAGCAACACATCTGATCTGACCAAGCACTGGCATTACAGACACTAGAGGAGTGAACAGCTCTCTGCATTGCCTGCTGGAGAGAGAGAGAGAGAGAGAGAGAGAGAGAGAGAGAGAGACATCAGGAGGAATGCACCTGTCTCACGCATTATGATATTTAATGTGATGCAGCAGAAACTGTGAACGCTCAAATAAATTTTCATATTTTCCATCCCACTGCCCTTCATATTCTCTCCTCTAGGTTCACCAGGACTTGAGAATGTGCATATAATTAAAACTCTGTGTGTGTGTGTGCGTGTGTGTGTGTGTGTGTTAATGAGTTAGTGAGCTTGCATGAGCTGCTGAAGTGTTGTGCCTGATAATCTGATGTGCATAGATGTTGTGCATACCAGCAGCGTGTGAATACAAGGTATTGTTTGGCAAACATCAAAAGTCATTAAAGTTTTAATGATGAAGTTCAGTATGTATTTATCACTTTGTTTCAGGCACTGAGGTGCAGTAGGTGCTGTGAAACAAAAGATGAAGAGCGGAATGGGAAAGACTGAGATATCAGGACATCCATCAATCTCAGGGGAAAAAAAAAAGCAAGATTGTTTAAACTGTGTTGTTTAAACTGTGATCATGTGATCTTCTGCGCGTTCTGTGAGTGTACGTGTATTTCAGAGATTTAAAGTTTAAACACTGAATAACGTGTAAGGGTGCCCAGGACACATGTCTTGAGTTTATATTTGGCAAAAAAAAACCCCAAAAAACAAAAACCCACTTTATTATACAACCATCTTGACTCTTTATCGCATACACACTAAAATTTCTGTAGAAAAATGTTTGTTTGTGTGATCTTTGCGGCTTGATAAGACGTTTTTTAATTATCTGTTGAAGAAGTGTTGATAAGGGAAGACAGAAACTGGTAATCTGCTCACACTGCCATAACACAGTGTATACTGACATGAGAATGTGTTATATTTAGATAGTAAACACTTGTGGCTGACTAGTGTGCAGATGTTTGTGTGTGTGTGTGTGTGTGTGTGTGTGTGTGTGAGTGATTCTACTGACACAATGGAGGCTTAATCATCAGACTGACTTAAACCCTTTTCACACGCACTGACTAAGCTATGTGAGCCATGTCAGCTGTAGCATTGAGATGTCTTTCAAGCAGACCCCAAAATACACCCTCTGAACCATTTTTTACACTCCCACAAACATCCCATTAGGGTCGGTGAAGGAAGCACATCTGTACCGGGTGCTCTTTAAACCAGCCGTGGAGGATAGAAGTTTCACTTCACTGTTTTGACATGTTCATCCAGCTCAAATGAAATACAAGGCATAAGTTCAAGCATTCTGTATTACCAAAGGTACTGTTGCGGAATATCTTCATCTTATGATGCAGGAGTACGCACCCTTGTGACCAATCAGATCTGCAACCTTGGTGCGACTGGCTGTTCCTTCCCTCCGTGCATCTAATGCTTATAAGGCTTAGCTGCGTTGCCATGGCGTCTTTACCACACACAGGTGGAAAGAATTCCCAACATCAGCCAGAACTGCCTAATAACAAACTACGTTTTTGTGCATCTTAATAGCTCACCTTTATTTAGAATCATTGCCAAGGGGTTATTGAAGTGCATTTGTTCTGCATATTTGCTTTATTATTTTGCATATTGTTTTTGCCATTAACTAACTAGATGATTGCACTCTCTTGCTGTTGCTGTATATGACTGTAGAGAGTTCTTGTTTGGCTTTACACTGAACCTGAGCACATGTTTGTTTTTGCTTTGTTTGTTCATTTTTTAACCAATTAACAGTATACATTTTCTGGGAAAAGGGCATCTGTTAAATTAATACATGTGAATGTAGATGTTTATGTAAATGTTCATATATGTAGATTAAAATGTCACTCGGCTAAACTCTTAGGAAACCGACTGATGGACGGTGAATCCTGTCATGTATCACTTACATTACATTTTTTTATGCTTTTCCACAGATAGTGATCCGTCGTGTGTGGAGCTCAGGAAAGGGTAGATTTGTTGAGTGAAAGAGTTTCGGAGCAATAGCTTTCTAAAAGCTCCAATAATGGTTGCTGTGTTTGAGGCATTGAAGTCAGTTTGCGAGGTATAGTAGGAGGTGATGCAGGTCTGTATAATCAAACTTGAGCAGTAGACTGTGTGTGTGTGTGTAGTCTAGGTTCAGGTGGCATCGTACAAATCAAATGTTCCCACAAGGACAAAGAAAAACTTACAAAATCAACATAGTGGGAATATCTTGCTGGCTCCTGTTTAGTAGAACATTTTGAAAGTCACAGCTGTTTAAGTTAAAAGAATATGTGCCAAAAGATCAACACGGTTAATATTAGGGTAGCTCTTCATCTTTAGTTCTAATAAAATGTAAGTCAATGTGAAGTCCCAAGGAGGAGATAAAGACAAATGTGTGTGTGTGTGTGTGTGTGTGTGTGTGTGTAGCAATCCAAAGCTTGTGGAAAAATAAGTCTTGTGATAGGTGAGAGATGTCTGTCAAAACCAACATGCAAGAATTTCTCCTGAGAGAGGGACAGCACAAATGCAATTTACAACTTTATTGCCTGAACCTACAACCAGTTTCTAGGTCAATTAATTAACAACAATGCCATCACCACCACCCCCTCACACACACACACACACACACGCACACACACACACACACACACACACACACACACAGGGAGAGACCTTGGATGAGAAAACATTCGTAATGAGACTGAATAACATAAACTATTTGTAGAGAATGGTGGTCACAGCACACAAACATCATTTTAGAGAGGACTTACACACACACACACACACACACACACACAAAGTGGAGATACTTTAAGAGGACACCTGACCTAAATACTCAACCTATTTTAGTGCAGACAGCCACTCTGATGCCTCTGGGGTCCACTGTGCAATGACTCTCTAGTCTTAATGAGAGACCCACCCGTCAGACAGACGCTGACCCACATCACACGCATCCACACACACACACACACACAGAAACTGCACTCACTAACTCACTAACATCAACAGGCTACAACTGCGAACAAAAGCCTACACACAGGAACAGGGACACTCGTATTCTAACACATGCATACGGTGCAGCTGATACTTTAACAGGCGCTGTTAAGTGCAAACACTGTGTCTGAGTGCCCTTGAACCTACACTGTGATCCATGCATTCTGCACATAGACCCATACTGTCTTGTCGTAAATACGCAACGCAAAACTCAAACTCTGGTTTAGGAACACTGGTCAATAGCACAAGCACATCACATCCTTGGCCTGTTGTCTCTCATCTATACAAATATAATCGGATGGAAAGGGGCAAAAATGACACATTAGTGAGTGGCAAGTTCCTTCACAGTAATAGTCTCATTTCTGTGAGGCATGCTTCCGTATTATAAATGATTTCCCATGGCAACAACATAAATTAAAATAGCGCTGTTTTTCAGACTGACTAAACTCATTGTCCCCTTAGGAATAAACAACAATATGCATCGGTTTAGCTTTTTAAAGAAGCTCAACAGATGGTTACAAGTCTGGAACGGTTGAGGCATCTGTCAAGAAAAAAAAAAAAATAACATAGGTAAAACTGCCTACATGCGCTAATTTGCCTAATTTTGATACCCACGCCCAAACAAAGTTATGTTGTTTTCATTTTTCATCATTTTTCTTCCGATACAGAACAGCCAATTACTCACAATTTTCATATTTCCTCTCCGTAATGGCAGTCATTTTTAGTCCAGGTGAGTGACGTTAGCTTCTCCTGTTACGTGAGAAGTCAAGCACTAACATTTCTCACACCGCGAGTCGCACAAATCACCCCGAGCACTTCGTTCAGACTCCTTCCCACTGACTCCCACTGCCTCAGCCAACTTTTCGCATACATTTAAATTTCTCGCATTGACCTCTTCAAACCCCTTCGACTTTATTTTACGCCTCAGCCTCACACCGTATTATTCGCCCGGCTCTGACGGTAACCGCAGCGGCTGGCCGTTAACGACTGCCGCCGAGCGAGAGAGAGACAGAAACAACTGCTGACTGCTGACTCTCTCACCTAAGGAAACAGTTGTGGCCCTAGCCATAGTCAGAGAATGTATACCCCCCCCTCCCCCCAGTGAGGGTTTTACAAATCCTGATTACCTTCTAAAGACCTCTGGTATTCATATTTAATTGAAAAAAAAAACTGACCATAAAGCATTATTGGCAATATCTGTTATACTGCAAAACTTCTGGAATAGTCTCTGGAGCCCCCCCCCCCCCGCCCCCCCCCCCCTTTTTTTTCCAAGATGAATGCGCTTTCAGCTGTACCGACAGTGACAGAAGAATGAATCAAACTGGACTGTATAGAGCAATTCCAAACCCAGAGTCTGCAGTGCGCACAAGCACTGAGTGTGAACTGAAGCAAGTCACTCTGGTTTAATAGCCTGGTGGCTGATTAATCCATCCACAGACGTGCCGTTGGATTTGATGTGACAGTGGTTTGTTTGGTTTTCTCTGAGGAGTATAGTGAGGAACCCGGATCAGTATTCTACTGTGGCCCTTTCCATAGCCTTATAATGAGCTTCTCTACATTTCATCAGATTTTTACTGAATCAATAACCATAGAACAAAACTCCCCTTGTTCTGCATGAGGAAGCAATTATGGGGTTTTTACCGCAATAGAGAGAGAGAGAGAGAGAGAGAGAGAGAGAGAGAGGAAAAAAAAAGCTTTCTCATTTCAAGCCAAACTCATGCATCTAATTACAGAGAGAAATTATATAAACCTCAACCAATTACATCTTTAATGTGTGTGTATGTATATCTATGTTCCTGTCTGTGTGTGTGTGTGTGTGTGTGTGTGTGTGTGTCTGCGAGACAGAGAGAGAGAGAGAGAGAGAGAGAGAGAGAGAGAGAATATGTACCGCTTGTTCCAATGTTTCAACATTTTCAGGTTGTTTCAAAAATATAATTCGTCTCAATCAGAACAATTAGAGTCTCTTAGTTTTGCTTTTTTTTTTCCCAGGAGGAGCAGGATAGCCTACAGCGCAGCAGTAATGGTCTCATCCAGTCAGACAGAGACAAGGGCATAAAAGAAAGCATGAAGAGAGAGTGACAGACAGAGAGAAGAAAAGAGAAAGAAAGTGACAGGAAGAAACAACAAAACCACATTACTGGACTTTAGCGATGAGGGCATTTCACTCTCAGTACTTTCTGAGGGAAAAGGTAAAAAAAAAAAAAAAAAAGCTTTAAGACTTCACCCTGAGGGAGTAAAGGATGTAACAATGCTGTTAATGAGATCATGCAGGAGATGTGTTACAGAGGCCAACCTCCCAACCCCTTTCATACCACAGGTTAATTAACTTCATCAATGCTTTCTGCTCCAATGAGCTCTTACAAGGCATACCAGCTGGTTCTCCAAACATTTAAACATAATCTGCCCTCAATTTGTGTGCGTGTGTGTGTGTGTTTGTATGTTTATTTATAGTCTTGTGAAGAGAGGAATACAATAACGGAATGAGTTTACAGTTACAAACGCAATGATTTCCAATGTGTTTTTGTTTTTGTTTTGTTTTTTTTGTTTTTTTTTAAGTTGCTAGAGTGCTGTATCTAGGTCTCCAGACTGCCAGCTTAGCAGTCTCATCCGTTCAACAAATCACTTAATGAACTCATTGTCTGATGATCTATTGATTAGCCTAATCTCAGCACCGGATTAGCCTCTTTTTTCCAATGAGATTAGTTGCCGTGACGATCCATCCTCGTAACATTTATGTATTAAATGCAGAGGAAGCGGAAAATCCTCGCAGATCTGCTTCCTCCCCCGTCCCTTCTCACCCCCCCCCCCCCCCACCCCCCTTTCTCCAGCTCTCTTTTTCTTTTTTATTTCCATAAATTCCCGTCTACACCTGCTGCTGCTCTCTGGAGTGTCTGGCATCCCCAATTTCTAGAAGACACTGGAAAAACACTGGAGGCAGGATTGTTTTGTGTGCATACGTGTGTGTACTCACACTTCGATGCTTATGAGATCCGAGTGTCCTGACATGTCTAGGAATACGTGTAAAAAAAAAAAAAGCCTGGGAAACAAGGACATTTTTCTATTCCTCACATTTTGAAACTCCATTTTGATACAGTGTGTCTGTTATTAGGGGGGGGGACTGGTTAGGGTTATGCTTTGGCTTGTTAATGTTTAGTCTTAACTAATATAACAGAGGAAGAATGTGTGTTTCTGTGTGTGTGTGTGTGTGTGTGTGTGTATTGGTGGTCTTCTTAAAAACTGATACCACCCTCCAGCTTTCCTCTCTTCCGAAGAAGGAGGAGGTAAAAAATAAAATCAACTTTCCCCTCTCGTCAGCTCTCTCGAAAGCACAATGATTGTCACTCAGACAGACAAAATGCTACTCAAAACACTCAAATGGAAAACAAACAGACAAGCAAGAGCAGGAAAAACCACTCCCATAGAGTTTTGGAAGCAAACAATGCAAAGTTTCTCTCTGGCGCTACCATTTGATGAGAAAAGAGGCCACAATAACAGCCCTTTCAGCAGGAATTGAAAACCGAGAGGAAAGAGAGAATTGAGTTAAAGATCTGTTACCTGTTAATGGCTGATATAAAGGTGACTGCCCATGCATGTAGAGGAGAGTGGCTGTGGATAAGCCCCTCTGATATTTGGACAAATACCACAGGATAAACCATATTAACTCTATTTAAAAATGTGCTCCAACAATACAATATAAATATATATTGCCTTTTATATTGATACAATATAAACATGTGTTCCAACAGTGCAACAACTTTTGGAGATGTCTTCCCTTTCTTTAACCTCCAATTTTCAGTTACTTCAGAGACAACAATTCCTTGTTACTCTTTGATACCACTCAACCAACTGAACAAGCCTCCCCGCCCCCCCCCCCCCCCCGCCAGCAATCATCTTGTGTAACATTGGGCTTCAAACAACTCCTTCAGGACCGGTTTTGACAAGAATGAATTTTTATAAACAATTAAAATGGAAACACAAGTTACTTCAGCGACACCCCCGTTCTTTATGTAAACTGGCACACGCGCCTCCGTGAACTCTGCCAACACGAATGTTATTTCCGTTGTTTCAGGTGTTCCTCGGCTGGCGTTGGCGGGCCGATGGGACTGTCTGACAGCGGGGGACTCGTGTTCGAGCGACGAGACGTGTAGCCCGCGGCTGCGGACGCTGAGGCAGTGCGTGGCGGGTGGAGGCAGCGTGAAGCTGGGGCCGGGCGCTCGGAACCAGTGCGAGAACGCGGTGACCGCTCTGCTCGCCAGTCCGCTGCATCTCTGCCAGTGCAAACGGGGAATGAAGAAAGAGAAGAACTGCTTGAGCATCTACTGGAGTTTAAAGCAATCTGTGTTGCATGGTGAGAGTTACACACATGTGCGCACACACACACACACACACACACACACACACTCTCTGGAGGACTGACTGAGCATCTACTGCTGTGTGGTTTGACATGTCCATATATACTTACATATGCACATACATAAATACACTCATACATACATACATACATAGATATATACATGAATACATACATAAATACATTCTGTAATGTAGAAACACACACACACACACACATTCACTCTTGTGCACAGTATGACATGAACATTTATGACCTTCTCATTAACTTTGGTTTTGGTTTTTATTCTTATTTGGTTCTTATGCATGTGTGTGTGTGCAGGACTGAGCCTTGTGGAGAGCTACCCATACGAACCTGTAGAACGGGGCAACGATTATGTCCGGCTGGCATCCATTGCTGCAGGTTTGTTTCTCTCTTAAAAAACAAAACAAAACAAAGAACAGAGAAAATTCTAGACTTCCCAAAAGGCATCATTTAAAACTGTTAATATGTATAGATTCATACTCGAGTGCATGCACACATACAAACACACACACACACACACACACACACACACACACACAGAAAGTCTGCTGCACAGGAACAGCAAAGACATACATTACCTTCATGCTGCACACAACCCTGCCGCCGAAATGACACCTCGCATCTCTATCATCAAGCATAACAAACTCTTTTCATCTTTCATCCCTGAGTTTACTGAGGTCAACAATAGAACTGCTGCACAGGGTATGGTAAAAAGGTGTAATAAAATGTGAATTGTTCTCTTGGTTCTCTGCAGCTGTGAGCTATGGGACAACTCAGTTGGCTAATTTGTTTTGTAAAAAATAGTAATAATAATAATAAAAAAACGTTCCTGTTTTTGAATGCGTGAGCTATTTGCAACAGCAAAACTTAAAAAAAAAAATGCAGGGAAAACTAATCTGTTTTGTTTGTAAATGTCTGACTGATGTTTTTGCATTGGGATTTAATACTGCAGTCTTTGATCTGCAAGTTATGTTCTCAACCAAATGATGCCCAACAGACAGAGGAAAGTGACTAGATCCCTAGCTGAATTGATTATGTAAGCAATGCACACATGCCTGGAACAAACAGCAGAATAAGCTGATGTAAGAGACGGCTTTCCTGTACACAGCACAGTCATAACAAGTGCAATGCAGCCACGTTTTTGCAGCTGTCTAAGAAAACACACAAGACTTTTCACACAAGGAAATCGGTACCACTTCACAACAAGACTACCCTTATAAAGGATTCATAAATACTTTACAATTAGGTTATTGATTAAGTTGTAAACACTTTATAAATCATTAATAAGCAATTATAAACAAGTTATAACACAGTTTTCATTCATGGATGCGGGCTCACTATTTGACAAGATCAAGTTACTGCTGCACTTTTCATCTATGTATTCTGTTAAATTTCAGATCAGCTTCATCTCATTTTTATGACCATTTATTAATTAGTTACTAACATCTTTAACTGTCGAAAGGGAGCCTTATTATAAAGTGTAAAACACATCATCCCTTGTAAATGGGTTACTGATATTTATAACTGCCAAAAAGAAGATTTACTATAAAGTATAAAACACGTTAGCATGTACACTGCCTTTTCTTTTGCAAAAGTGTAAACCAGGAAGTAACATACTTGACATGCTAATATGGTAGGAGAGAAGTACATCATTCACACAGACAATTACATTGACGGTACACACATAACATTAAACTATCACAAGAATTAATAACACAACACTCAGATCACATGATGAACAATACACATGCAATTCTGCTAGCCACAATGGGAAACATAAACTGAACAATAGCAAACTGGGGTTAAACAACAGACCATCACCCCAAGGCATGCTGGGAAGCTCCACCCATCTATCTGTTGATATGCCAAATGAAACTTTTTGAATATGAAGATACACTAATGGTGGGTTAAATTCTAGTAACTTGTTAACAAATATCTGAAGGGGCTGACAGTCATAAATGCTGGCTGATGGAGAAGACAAAGTAAGCTAAGCAACCAATGAGATCGGAGGCTTAACAGTACAGATAAATGTGGGATCACTATTTGGCAAGCAACAGTTGACTGTTGTGCTTTTTGTCAAAGGTTTATAACAGCTTACTAATGATTTTTAAAGTGTTCACAACCTAATTGATAATCTAATTATAAACCATTCACAAACCCTTTATAAGGGTAGTCTTATTGTAAAGTGGCACCAGGAAATCAGACAGAAGCGTGAATCTTCAGATTCAGACCCCGAGTGAAGCTGTAGCATATAGGTAGAGGGTATAGACAGTGTGAGAACTGCTTTTTTTTTCATGTTAAACGCATTTCATTTGTAGTTCATTCTGAGGGCATCCAGAGAACTGTTAACCTATGTTTTGCTTTACTGGAAACTTTGTGTGTACATATGCTTAGAACTCCGATGGCTCTACTTCTCATTTCTTCATTTCAGGAGATAGCTTAACTGTCAATTTGTTTCCATAAACCTGTGATAATAACACTGATCGCTTCATACCACCTGGCCAAACACTAATCCCGTCCTAAGGCATACAACTGAGACTGGCATTTCCCTTAAAAATACATTGGTAATCGAGCAGAAATAATTATAATTCAAAGAGCGTAATCACCTGCAGGCATTTGAAGTTGCCAATAATCTGTAACCTCTCTATTTTTCCTCGTATAAAAATCTGTTGCACGTCGGGGTGTAACGGTACGTAGCGTATTCGTCCCGAACCCTCACGGTTGCGGACGTTACGGTTTAGTGCGTGCAGTTGTGCAGAACCAAATTTCACAATCGCGAGTCTCTCATTTCACTCTCTCGTAGTTGGTTTGTTCTCTTCCCTCTAAGATATGAGATCTGTTTGTGGTGCAAACCTATGGTGACATAGGCTTTCAAGGACCTTATGTCTTTGATTACCGGTACATTGTAGTAAGAAATAAACCGCATTTCTTAATGAATAGATGGCAATGCGGGCTGTCAATAGCCTATGATTGGCTGCTGTAGACGGCCATGTGCGGTCCTGACGTCACAAACACGCGGAATTCAGTACGGGCTGTAGAAAGGCTTGTTTTCTTCACATTTATCGTACGGCTGTATGAATGCATTCTTTCATACTTTGACAATGTTTGCGTAGCACATTCGTCTCAGTGAATTCAAAAGGGCAAGGAAAATCGTGACTTCCATTCTATGGCACCTTTGATGCACTACAGGCTGTACCAATTACCTCAGGGGGGGACATACAACACTAGGTGGAACAAACTAACTTTCACCACTGTCTGCTCAAAATAAATGAAAGAAACTTGGCCTTATGCATTTTCAGTTTTTGTTGGAGTTTGTTCTTTTCCCGTTGCACTGAACCCATACCAAACCGTGATGTGCAAACCGTAGTGTGAACCGAACCGTGACTTCTGTGTACCATTACACCCCTAGTTGTTTGACATCACTTCCTGTCATATGATGCTGCCAACTTTCTGGCGGCATGGATAAGTCAGACTTCAGAAATACACAGTGAATTTTGTATATTCAGTCTATTACTTGGTCATGTATATTTATTGATTAATATTAGTGGCAATGTAGTTCAAGCAGCTCTGGCTAATGTTTTTTTTCAGTAGGTTCAACAATCAAGGATATTCAAATGATTGGATGCACTTCTTTAACAACAAATGGCAACATTCATAAGTTAGCATGATCTTTGATATAAGACATAATTGTATTTGTGCTTTTGTCTTCGAAGAAATATGTAGGCATGAGGGATCCAATCCACTATCACTGTTTTTTCTTAGACTGTTGCAATGTTTTATTTCTTTTGTTCCAAAAATGTTGAGCCAACACCTCCAAAGTTATTTGCACATTAATGTAGCTGAGCTAAAAAAGCACCCTTCGCACAGCTTCATATGAAAAACATAAAAGTTGTTTGTAACAAAAAGGATAGTTGGAGAATTAAAGAACTTGACTGCATCGTGGTGTCACTATGTCTCCAGATGTACAATTAGACATCAGCTCCATGTAAGGAAGAGTTACAAGGTAAAACACCAAAAACGTGTGTTCAAAAAACATGTACTATGTCAAAATGAAATGAAAATTGAGCTCACTGGCCGTGCACACCAGCAGTCAGTTTAGTTTCAAAGGAGAAGAACCTTCTACCTACTGCAAAATGACATTTTTTGAAGGTATTAGGATATTTTATACAAAATTCTAGCTGTCTCTGCTGAGACACTGAAACTCACCTTCTGAGAAAATTTCCAAACAATACAGTGACCAGATGGGCTACTGTTTATAACTGTACACCTGTAGAGTGTACCTAAAAGGTAGATATACTTCATTAAGTTAGGCTAGTGAGTGTAGGTCGAGGTTAGGTATTTCTATTAAAGTGGACGTTGAGTTTATACTTGCAAGCCACTCTAATCCAGTTTGCGATTAAAACAGTGAAAACGATAAGAAAGTTATTAACACAGTGTTAATATGGGATGCTGTTCTTATGATGAAATGGATGAAATCGTAAGGAAAATCTAAGCACAAATAGTATCTGTTTATTTCCCATTGTTTTTGGTGGTAAGTCCATCTCCATTATCTCACAACACTCATTGTTCTCTCATTATTGGCTGTTAATGTTTTATTAAGTTGCTCTTCTTTCTGTAACGCATGGATAGCTGATGCTAACTCGCACCACGCAAAGCGATGATTAAACGCACTGGGAGCGTCACGGAATGACCATGTGGCCATCCTGTCATTTGGGTTCAAACTGTAATCTTTTTCTCAGATGCACAGATGATATGCTTCTGTATTATTAATTAATGGTGCATCATGCTGTGTGAACATGTACAGGGCCATAATAAAGGCCCATTATGACCATTGGCCTGAGACATCGTAAAACGCTTAACGTTGCGGGGAAAAAACAAAAACAAAAACCTTAGTGACAATGTACGGGAACAATGTCCGAGGAAACCCGTATTCCCACTGTCAAATGATCGAAACTGTAACGGAAAAACAAAGCAATAATGTTTACGTTAAGTGTTTTCTTCTCCATAGAAATCTATTACAAGGAAACAGCTTCACGTGACTTAATGAGCTAAAACTATTTAGAAACACAACATTTCTCTCACGTCTCACAGCTCACACTATGTAGACTAGTAAAAAGAGGTTAAACGGTAATGTGTAAATAAAGCTGTAAACTTTACGTGGAGCCTTTTTTCTCTCAGCTGAAACATATGGGAATGGCTTAAATGTGGTTTAGGGTACCAGAAAAGGAGCAAAGGGCATTAAAAAGTCTCTCACCCTTGACTAGTCATAAGGACTACCTACTACCAACGGAATAAAACTGAAATGCAAAGACAATGCAGTAAGTTTCTGGTTAAATGCTTCAGTAAATACATGAAATCATGGTCAACCGTTTCTTTATGCTGAGGGAAAAACTAAACAAAACAAAGCAAAAAAGTTTTTGTCTTTGTATTAGGCTACGGTTTTGTTCTTTTGAGAGTGGTGTTTGTGACAGGAGAACTCTGAGAGAAATTTGGTTTTCATGAATTTTTGTTTTGTCACATTAAGCAATGTTAAACTACATTAAAAATATTATAATATTCTTTTTAGTGTTCAAACAGTTGGTCAATTCTATGGTCATATGTTGTAACTACAATATTTCTCCTATTTGCAAGGTGGTGATGAGTCTGTTACAACAGAGGGCTACAATAACGGTTCGTGACAAGAGTAACACTGATTTAAAAAAATGCATTTTGAAAATATTTTGTGGTTCAGTTAGATTGCTCATATTCAAAGTCAGAATATTCAGTGGAGCAGAGTATTTGGTTCCAAAGTAACAGTTCTAGCCCATCGTTGGCATAGAGTGCAGGGATGTCGTTGTGGGGATATTGCGCTCCGCTGAACGTGTTACATCGTTCAGCAATGCTGAACAAAGTTTTGGTGTATATCTAAACAGACATGTAACGGGGGCAGTGCTAGTCTCTCCCACTTTATACTTCACGTGACAGCCGCAGGAGGGGGAAGCTTACAAGAATTTATGAATCTTTAATCAAATCTGTAGAATTTTTAAAATTAGAATTATTTTAAACCAATCACCTTTTCATATCACTGAAACACTGCATGAATTTGACTTAATAATTTATCTTAATAATTTGCTTCAGATCGTGAATTACTCTTCTTATTATTATTTATTAGAAGTTTAAGATGATAATTCAGTTCATTTATTTGGTTAAATTTAATGCAAGCAGTCATGTTATGAGGCTAACTGTTAATTTAAACCAATGTCAGTCAGTCATGTACATGTCCCTACAATACACACACGCCTGGTTTGGGGTTCAGGGTGTCTGTCATCCACACAGAATGGGCTGTGTACTTACCACTTGTTATGCTTCTCAATCTACTCACACAAAAGCGCACACAGAAATACTACACTACACGATTTCATGAAAAATGCACAGTCATCCAAAAAAAAAAAACAACAACAACAGAGTAGTGAAGAAGGAAAATGGAAGATAAAAAGTGACGACGAGAGAAAGAATTGTTCCACTTTGTGATTTGAATGTGAGCAGTTTGTGTGTGAATTTTAATGAGCGCCATCTTCTAGCACAATGTGCTTTTAATGAGCAGTCTTAGGCTATGCTCCGACCGAATCCAGACACAAACACACACACACACACACACACACACACACACACACACACACACACACACACACACACACTTCAAAACTGGCCCTGCATGTGAAAACAGACATAATAGGGCCCACACTCAAATCTGCATCACACCCAAACACTATAGCTGTTATATCAAACTACAGTGGTGATTGATAGTACAACCGACGCCCGCCAAAGCTGGTAAATCTTCTAAAGTTGAGTTCTGAGTATACATTCACATTCACATAGCGGGCAACACAACCTTTTAATCACAGTGTAATTAAAGAGCTAAATGTTTTCAACATTAATCACAATACTCTTTAGTACCGTATTCTTAGCCTTTTTGTGATATTATTGGGTGGTTCATAGCAAATCAATGAATTGAACTAAAGCAACAGAATATCTTTCCACTGATGTTAGATACCATATCGCTAACTGACAGGTATACGACATAAATTTGTCAAAGAAATCAATAGAAATGAATGGATCTTAATAGAATTATTGTAGTTTGTCATTTTTCAGTTACCTTTACATTCATGAATGTGTCAGTATCTTACAATAAGGATTATACTAATAAAGGATTTTAGATATTGGAGCACAATTATTGAGGGATACAGAAAGAGAGAGAGAAAAAGAAAGGGCCGGGGGGGGGGGGGGTGTTTTTTCCAGTCAATGTCATCCCACAGAAAAAAAAAACTGGAAAGAAAGGCAAAAAAACTGATCAAACACAGACCCATAAGTCAGACTTGATGGACAGCAGAGAGAAAAAAGAGAAAGAAAGAGACAGAGAGAGAGAGACAGTGAGAGAGAGAGAGAGAGAGACAGAGAGAGAGAGAGACAGAGAAAGAGAGTAAAATATTAACAGGCTTCAAACTTCAAACTGATTTCCCAACTTTTTTTTTTTTTTTTCATCTCATCTTGATGCCTAACCGACTCTCCACTAAAGCAGTTCTGCATGTTTGAGTGGGCCCACTCAATTTTAAATGCCCCCTTTAAAAAGGTCCTCTTGAGTTTAAATGACAGAGGTTTTCAGGGCTGTTTTTCTTTGGCATCTTGTAAAATCAGCTGAATCCTAACACCTTTTTATATAGAAACCTTACATTTTAGAAACCTGCCACCTTCATGCCCAATTAACCAGACGAAAACAGAAAAAGTCACCAGCGATCATAAGTACACATTTCTTGTGTCAGAGTGGTGGAACAGTGTGTGTGTGTGCGTGTGTGTGTGTGTGTGTGTGTGTGTGCACTTTTTGTTTGAACTATAATGACGAGGGCTGTTAGTTTGGTCTTAATGGCTGTTTTGTGTTCCGGCACGGCACACGGCTGTCAAAGAGCTGAGGATGGAAGGTCTGCTGTTAGAGTAATGAGCATTCATCTCCGCAATATCAGTGTGGTATTGATCAGCAGAGCATACCGGGAAAAATTCGCCTAATGATGGATGAGAACGTTGTGTAGCCAATGCAGTACACAGTATACAGCGCAGCGAAAGAGCGAGGGAGAGCACGAGGAAAAAGAGAAGAGGTAGGGGTGGAAGAAGTGGTACAAAGAGGAAGAAGGGGGAAACAGGAGGGAACAATAGAGAAATCAAAAAGAAAATGAGTGAGAGTGAGAGAGAGAGAGAGAGAAATGGACAAAGATCAAAACATAGGGAGGGAGGGGGAGAGAGAGAGAGAGAGAAGCAGAGCTCTATAGCGGTATAGTCCTGGCAGTCGTTCTCTGAGGTCCACATTAGCGTGATATGAAAAATGAAGAAGCAGTAGACAGTCTCGGCTGGGACACGCTCTGTGATACGGAGACCAAACTCATTCAACTTTTATTCCAAGTCATGTTCTATTCATTACCAGCTCAGAGAGGCCAGCCAGACCTCACATTCACTTACTGACGAAAAAGTTAAAGCTCCATTACAACCTGGGAGAGGAGAGAGAGAGAGAGAGAGGGAGAGAGAGAGAGAGAGAGAGAGAGAGTGTGCATGTATGTGTTTAGAATGCAGACCTACATTAGTAGGCTATACAAGAGGTGTGTGCATGTGTCTGTGTTAGTATTAGTTAGTAACAGTACAGTGTGTGCCTGTATTGCATAATGTGTTTGTTTCACGGTTGCAGATACTGCACATATACAATTAGGTATGGTCATACAGTTTAGAGCAGATGCTAATCTAGCTTGGCAAAAAAAATAGTTATGGGAAAAAGCACAGTTTCACATGTCATGTGATGTCATGTGTGCTAGCTGCTTTCAGCGCCGGACAGTGGACAGCTCCGCTGTGGATTTTCTAACACATCTCGCCATGTCTAATTTAAACTACCACCAGTATAGACATGCAGGTTTATCCGAGGTTAACCCTCAGGATATCAAAGGCCTGTCTTTTTGTCCTGTCTGTTACTGATGGGTTGATAGTTGTTTGGACGTGCTCAGACAGACAGAAGCTCACAGACACACCTGCGATCAAGAGTATTTTCCGGACCACACGTCTCACTCCCTCACACTCTACTCTTAGTCTTCCTCCTCTGCTCTCCTACCGTAGACAATATCCCGCAGCCCTTTCCCTTTTTCATGTCTCTTGGCAGGCCAGTTCTCCTTTCTCTATAAACTAGAACGCTTCCCTGCGTTTTTTTTTTTTTTTCGCCCAACTCACTCACTCTAGTCCACTCTCACTCTAGTCCACTTCCCCTGTGTAATATCTTTTATCCACTTTCCACTGGGCGGGGTTCTCTTGACCTGTGCTCAATCGAATGCCCTTCATTCCAGCTTTTTATTTACGTCCTACTTAGTGAGCTTCAGTCACATCCTGTTTAGGACCGTTCCTTAAGGTTCTGCTCAGTGCTTCTCATTCACGCTGGATTAAGGATGAAGGATTATTTATTTGTATCTTTCGTGCAGGTCCCACACAAGGACTTTTCATTTGGTCCCCACTTTGTGATCTTGACTCAAACCTTCATTAGTACCTTGTGCTTAACCTGTGCTCTTTAACTTTTACCCTGCACAAAAAGCACATTTCTTGTAATGGTCCCCATACATCCACACACACACACACACACACACACACACCTTGTAGCCAGATTCTAAGGACCCTCCACTGACTTCCATTACAACAAAAGTGAAGAATAACAGCTTAATCCCACCCTAATCTTAACCCTAAACCTAATCCTACCCAATCAACTCCATACTTCCATCCCTTCCAACAACAGAAATGTCTTTTATTTAAAACAAACTGTGAGTGGAGTTTTCCCAAAGGGTACTTTTCATTTTGACCCAAGTTTGACAAGGCATCCCTTTAAGAATAGCGCATTTTCAGTCAGATGTCCTCCGAAATTAGTAAAAAAACAAACAAAAACAAGTACACACCTTTACACATGCTGTTACACTCACTCATATCATGTTTTCACGCCGCCGTATTGTTTTGGTTTGTCTGTCCCTGCTCCCCACGCAGAGTCCGAAGCCGGCATGACGACGGTGAACCGTTGCCTGGATGCAGCGAAGGCGTGTAACGTGGACGAGACGTGCCAGAAGCTGCGAACGGAGTACGTGTCAGCGTGCATCGCCCCGTCGGCGAGAGCGGGGCCCTGCAATCGACTGCGCTGCAGCAAGGCCTTGAGGAAGTTCTTTGATCGCGTTCCACCTGACTACACGCACGAACTCCTCTTCTGTCCCTGCTCAGACACAGCGTGCGCCGAACGCCGACGGCAGACCATCGTTCCCACCTGCTCCTACGAGGAGAGGGAAAAACCCAATTGCCTGGCCCAGCTCCGCATCTGTCAGGCCGACTACATTTGCAAGTGGGTATTCGGGGCCCCTGAGAACCTTTCATAATTCAAAATAAAAAATCACACTGTCAAACTGAAAAAAGATCCAAGGCGCTCTTCACCTCAAGGCCATGTATTAAAAAACCATTATTTCGGGGTGGCTTATCCATAAGAAAGAAAAACAAGAACATGTGGCACAATTATCACAAACAGAACCGAGTGCAACCTTCTTTGGGGCGTGAGGCAAGGCACAAAGAGGAATTGACAACTGAAAGCACTTAAGTCAATGTGTTTAATAGATTAATAGATTTGGCGAATGCCGTTAATTATTTTGCCTCAAAATTAGTCAACTGATCAGGTAATTGGGAAACTGAGACAAACACCGCAAGCAAAAACAATGCTGACAAAAAGACGGTTTGAGAACCAATAGAATAGAATACATATAGGATGTCCAATAAAGACACAAACGTCAGACTCAAAATGTGGGCAGTTAGTAAAAAACTGATTTTAAAAAACCAAAAAGATAAAAAAGAATGAAAGACAGAAAACCGTGGAAGATCAATATATAAATCACAGTATGTGGCAAAATTCTTTGTAGGAGTACAGGAGAACTGATGAAGTGCACTGACTTCATGCAGATAAATTTAATGAAAAAGACTGATTTTTTTTTTCAGTGTCGCAAACCTCCTCATTACAGTCGTGGAATTTTATTATATAGACTTACACAGCTTTTAAACATTGCCCAATAAGACAGGAAATTAGAGGTTGTCTAAGGAAGAGTAAACACCAATTTCTTAATTATAGTGCGTATAAAAGGGTTTACAACATATTCAGAGTAGTTGTTATAACAAGTTAAAATTCCCCCTGATACTGACATAGGCAAAAGTGCTGAAGATCACCCCAACAGTGGGGGGAAAAACTGTGTGTTTTCCTATGTGACTGTTTCCATATTTAATCCTAAATATGCAGCCGTTGAAAAAAAAAAACAGCAAAAAAAAAACACAGGAAATATTTGTCACTCTGTGTTATAAAACTAGTTTGTCATCACCTCTCATGTTTTTTCGTTCCCCCCAAAAATCAGCCTATTATTCCACATTGCCATTGCTTAAAGCACATTCATGGCATAATAACCGTCAAAGGATGTATGCTAAGTGCATAAAAACCCCTTGGCGTGTGTGCTAAGCTTGTAGCACATCTGTTAATGTGGATCCTATACATATGTTTAAGACAGCGAAAGGTCGAATAGACCAGACCTATAGTCAAAGACAAAGCTTTATTTTTAGGGGTCACAGCCAACTTTGAGAATCTGCTGAAAGCAATGAACTCCATCTAAAGAAAAAAAGGAAAAAGACACATATTTGTCACAAAAGACAATTATCTGAATAACGGGAGGGGAAAATAAAAAATGTGTTTTCCTGTTCCTGTTCACAGACTCCTCAAGCCTTTCTGTGGAACCCTGATTAAGAAACACTGGTGTCTTATTTTTCATCTTAATGTTTTTAACATTTAGATTGTAGGCTCTGCATTGTGTCTGCAGCACACCACTGAGAGACGCAACACAGTGCATAGAAACTTTCAACAGTATCTCTGATTCAAATGCAAACCCTTTGTTGCATTCAGATGTATCACACCACTGTTTACGCTGCCGCCCCCTGTCATATTAATGTTTGTGAACGTTCAAGAGAATTCCTACACTGTGGGCGATGACTTTCATCTTGTCCTTAAATTTACTGCCCCTTGCTGTGTCTTATGACCGTGAAGACTGAGAAACATATTATTGTACAATTTGTCGGAAAATCTAGAGTTTTATGACGAAAAGGAGGCCAGGACAGAGAGTGAGAAAGAGATGTTCAGAGAGAGAGAGAGAGAGAGAGAGAGAGTGAGAGAGAGAGAGAGAGAGAGAGGGAGAGAGAGACAGAGAGAGAGAGAGAGAGAGAGAGAGAGAGAGACAGAGAGAGAGACAGAGAGAGAGAGAGAGAGGGAGAGGGAGAGCAATTACTCGTTGCATCATGCTGACAGCTACAGTCTCTGTCAAAGACTTTCCACGGACTCGAGAGTGACTGGCTAAATTTTATCGCGGCCTGCACTCACCACCACCGTAAACCCCCCCCCCCCCCCCCACCCCCGCACCCTCCCCCCGACACACACACACACACACACACACACGGACTGGCTTACATCACAAACACAAAAGAATTCATCTGTCTTGAGTATCGATCTGCTATCACTCTCACTCAAACAGTCAGGATCAGTTCTGCTACCAGCCAATCCAACACATCACTGACATGTCACATATCACAGGAAGAACTCACTTTCTGCTGACACACTCCTATTAGTATCCCAAATCAGGACGAAGTCTGGCTTACATCTTTGGGAGCACCAGCAGGAAGGCTGATTGACACTCAGGGGGATGGATGGCATTTGGAGGTGTGCGTCTGTGTGTGTGTGTGTGTGTGTGTGTGTGTGTCTGTGTGTGAGAGAGAGAGAGAGAGAGAGAGTGTGCACTTACGAGCATGTGTTTTTGCAGTCTCCTGACAGCAGCAGTATTTTCCCTATATGCCTGTTGGAGTGTGTGGAAGTAATGGCAGTCTTCCAGCACTCTGAGAGGCAGTCATGCTGTTGAGCAGACTAGAGGAGTCTAAGAGATTACAGGGAAGACGAAAGATGGAGAGAGTAGGGGGTTGGTTGTGTGTGGTGGCTGCTAGGGGGTGGGAAGCTGGGATGGAGATAAAAAAAAAAGAAAGAAAAAAAAGTAAAGGTATCAGTGATCTGCATGTTAACCGAACTTCACTTTGGTCCTGTAGTGAAGTGTGCCTGAGTTTTATAAAAAGGGCTCGCTGACTGGTTGGATGATGGATGGGCTATTATGTTTCCCTCAGGTCTCGCTGGGCTCAGTTCCAGCACGACTGCCAGCCCTCCGAGCTCACTGCCAGCGGCTGCCAGCAAGACAACTACGGAGCCTGCCTCATCGCATACACGGGCCTTATAGGTGAGAACTCTGGGAAATGAAGTCAATATTTGATTCCGTCCAAACAGAAATCTTGAGATTGAAAACCTAGAGAGATGCTAGTCAATGTCTCTCACGTTGCATGCAGCGGTTTGATTATTGAAAGCTCTTGAAGATGTAGCGAAACCTGCCTTAGGCGTTGGGTTTTATGGGTATTGAAAGATAAACAGTGAAATTCCCACAGCTTATGTTCTAAGTTAGGCCTGTGTGAAAAGCTGTCTAAGTTGTCCGCGAATATGCAAATAGGACAGTGGGGCCTATGGGTTAAATATAGACGGAAAACAATGGAAAAGGGAAAAAGAAGAACAAAGCCACCAAGTGATTAACAACACAGCCTTGGCTTACACATCTGACAGAATATCATACATTCATAACGAATTATACATCAGTCTCCAACTGAGTCATTTCTAATAAAACATTTGTGCTACAATGTTATGTAGTCAAAAGCAACTACAACAACAACAACAACAACAATAACAACAACAACAATGAAAAGTAATTGAAAAGTGAAGTTGAGGAAGATGGGAGGTGAGATGGACAAGACAGCAGAGTTTGTCCTAGTTCTCTGTCGTTATAAGGAGACTTTTTTTTTTTTACAGAACAGTAGTAGAGGTGTTTCACTTTGTGTTACGTGACAAAAGAAATCGATTTGTTTAAAAAAGCCCATCACAGTCCAGCGGGCAGCCTCGTACAGCATATCCACTTTTCACTTCGTTTTTTTTTGTAACACTTGCATCAAGCTTCTCTCCAACACAATGGAAAAAGTCACTGCCATTTTCCTTTTCCAAAAGAACAAAGTGTAACATCACTGAGAGTTATGAATGCCCGTAAAGACTTCCACCTTGATGGCAATCAGTTGTCTATAGTGGAAAACACACACACACACACACACACACAGAGAGTGTACAAGAACAGACTATCCAAGCCTTTTATCACCTCCAAATCTCAGCACCTTTAAAGTAGTAGAACAGATTATGTATCCAGAGTGTGAATTCATTCTGAACTTAAAACTTTTAAACGTGTAAGAGGAAGGTGTCTTATTACACAGGGGATTCAGATAGGTGTTCACAAAGCATGAGGAATTTCAACTTCAACAAAACCACAAAGTTCAAGATCATTTGTAACTAGTATTTGACAGGTACTTAAACAGTTGGTTGCATTTCTATTCAGGGAATCCAATTTTGGCATCTCTTCGAACAAGTAGAGCAGTGTTTCTCAACTCCAGTTCCAGGGGCCCTCTAGACAGAAGATTTTCTTAACTCAACACTAGCAAACTTAGTTCAAGAAGTTCAAGAAGCCAGTAAGTTCAAGTTCAAGTTGGCCCCAGTAAGTTCAAGTTGGCCCCATAACCTGTAGTAGGTTTATATCTCGGTCAGTCATTTGAGTTATTTTGAGCTTTACTTCATTGTGCAGTTTTTCTACTAGACTTCTGTTTCATAACAACTGTTTCATAATAGTCTACATATTCATGCACATTTAATGTGATATATTTTTTTATATTTACACATTTATGTTCTGTAATTATATTTCCACTTGCAGATAGACTCTATAAAATACAGGCACATAATAACTACAGCTAAGTTGCAGCTCTAGATTTGGAAGAAAGTTTGGAGACTATAGCAACAATGGTGAGCAGCAACAGACTGTGTGACAGCTGTTAGATTGTGTACTTTTTTTTTTTTCTTTTGATTTTATTTAGGATGTTAAATATGCCCCAGTCCTGTAATGCTCTGGACATGACGACTTTGGATTTCATTGTCGGCACAAGTTCACAATAGAAGTTGGGCTGTTGTGTCACCTCAAGAACTATGTCAGAATCCCATTTAAAATATATGTTTTTTTGGATTGAAGCATATAATGAAGGTGGTTCAGCTTATTCCTTTTATCAGAGACAGACAGAGAGAGAGAGAGAGAGAGAAAGAAAATGTCATTAGTTTATCAATCATTCATCAAACTATCCATTTATGATTACATTAGCTCTACAGTCAACGTGTCCCATGTTCTTGACGTTATTGCTCTCTCTTTCTTGTTCTCTCTCTCTCTCTCTCTCTCTCTCTCTGCAGGCAGCACCATCACTCCTAACTATCTGGATAACTCCACATCTAACGTGGGGCCATGGTGTTCCTGTGTGGCCAGTGGGAACCACAGGGAACAGTGCGCTGACTTCCTCAGCCATTTCCATGACAACAGATGCCTGAGTGAGTAACGCTATGACATAGGCAACAGGGCTGTTTAAGGAAAAGACATCATAGGGTCAAATGCAATTGAAAGCATATAGACCTGCTCCACTGCCGCAGGGTCTTCTGCACATTGGATCGAGATAGAAAAGAAAGCAGATGAGCATCTCTGAATCGATCGATCTAGCATGTTAGCAGGCAGTTACATTTGGAACAATCTGTTCACTTCACTACAGTCAGACTGCACTACATAACCCCTTATTAAATCTAAACCTGCACAGAACAAAGAGAGTGGTCAACTGGGTGGTGGACAAAAGTCACATGGTTAGATGTGTCATCTTTTATCTAGTTTTAAATGAGGTGCACCGGTAGTACATGTCCTCCCACACTGGGGGGGGTGGGGGCTGGGGGTCTTGCGGCTCTGTTACGGTATGGGAGCATTTTCCTGATGTGACAGTGGGGTCTGCTCAATTCCGTAAAAAAAGGCAAGGTAAATGTCAATGAACACAAAGCCATAAAAAGCATGCTGATGACCTCGAAGCATCCCTCCTGTCCCATTGGGAGTGGTCTCCTCTGGTATGACCGTGCCCCCGAGCCACAGGAACGTAGCGGTCAGTGAATGGTCTCATGAGCAGGTGAATAAGGTAAAGCGATATGCCTTGGTTTTCCGAGTCACCAGATCTGAAACCAGCTCGATGCGAGCGGGACACGCCACACAGTGTTTTCTACCACCGGCAAAACATCAAACGATTACATTTCTTGTGGAAGAACGGTGTTGCGCTCCAAAAGAAGCACAGAAGCTTGTAAAATCTACGACAAGGTGTATTGAATCTGTTCTAGTGGCTCAAGGTCGTTTAATGTCCTATTAAGACATGATGGACTTTTTTTTTTATTTTGGAAATTAGCGCTTTGAAACCACAGACTGAAGAAGCAACTTCCGCAGCTACAGTATCGATCTTTTTCAACTTTTCAGCACACAGTTATATGCAGCAGAGGTAAGGCAAGTATACGGTGAGGAATAAAGAGAGCGTGGTTTGAATTTGAAATAAATGTGTGTGTATATATAAATGAGAACTTCAGTATCGGAAATGCATTCAAACACACAACACACGTTTGTGTTATACATGCTTGTGCTGCATAGAGATCAGTATTCATATGGTCTCATAGCTTTGATTGGGCAGAGAAAAAAAAAAAAAAAAAAACGTTAACAGTTAATACTCAGACGCATCACTGAGCCATGAGAATGAATATGATGCCGAGGTCTTTTCGTGACTATCCTTTCCCAGTAACTGAATAGCTCTGTGGTGGTCATACTATCATCTAGGAACTGAACGCAAGCTGTAAACCATCTTTTATGAAGGAAAATGGGATTTCTGGATTCTGGTTAGTTTGCAACATGTTCTGGTCTTCCACTGCGTTGAGTAGTTACTCTAGAGAGACAACTATATCTTCGGTAGCAATACCGTGACATAGCTTGGAACACAATCAAAGTAACAGGTCTATTAAAAAACTCTCCATATCTGTGTTGAATCGTGGTGCCATAAAACCTTTTGTGTCTCTAGTGTGTACACAGCTGCCTTCTATAATGAGGCATTAGCAGTAATCAGTACAGGGGCGCCTCTCTTTAATGGAGGCTTCAGCCCACACCTCAGTGATGCGGAGCTGATAGCGCAGTTCAGTTTCCCAATTGTATACAGCACAAGAACATGACCTTCACTTACGGCAGGGGGAGAGATTTCAGGGTGCGGCGCGATCGCTGAAAGCCGGTGGAAAAGTGCCTGCACTCAAGCAAACCCAGAGCGTGTTTTTCTGTTTTGCCAGTGGAGAGTTATTTTAGCGTAATCACAGTCGTGATGAGCACTCGCTCCATTTACCTCAACAGAAGCTCCAAAAAAAAAAAAAAAACAACAACAAAAAAAAAAACCGCAGTGTCCAGACACACTGTCTCTCCCTCACTCCCTCCCCTTCTTCCCTCCTCTCTGCGGTGTGAGACAGTCTCTTCTACCCTGGCTCCTGACACTTAGGTTGAAGAGAGAAGGCTCTGTTTGCTGATACAGGCCTAAACTAGGCCTCTGGTGGCTCAGTAATTGACCATAATTTGGGTTCCTGCAGTAAAACTAATGGAGTGGAGAGTGGAAGCCAGTAGAGAAACAGCGAAAGTGAAATACCAGCACAGGAGAGAAAGAAAAAGCTGAAATTGTTTTTTGTTTTTTTCTGGGTTTTTTTTTTTTTTTTTTTTTTTTGCTTCGAAATCAGTTCAACCACTCAGGTCTAAAACTGAGCTCAGCAGTTACCTAAACATGAGCTCTGTGGGTTTGCCAGCCAGTCTCTACGAGTGTGCAATTAGAGGAATGTGGAAGAAGAGTGAGGTAGAGAGCGTACACACACACACACACACACACACACACAAATTGTTCTACGACGGAATATGCCTTGGATATCAATATTCATATTTGTTGTATAACAGTGATTATACTGATGCCAAATGATCAATTTTTCAATTCCCTGTAAAGTGAGTAGCGATGTAATATTCAGTTTTTCATATTACTCAGGTTCTTATTACCATCTAATATTACCAAGCTATTACAGGTAACTTCACCATTTGGCGGGAGCAGGTATTGTGAAAGTTTGTTAAGAAACAGAATGTTCTACGTGTTTTCTCGAAATTACCTTGCCACGGATTGAACCAGGGTTGTTATGAGTAATTATATTTTTCTTTTCTTCTGAGGAGGAAAATGCCAGAAGGTTGGTGTGTAGCTCATTTTATGCCTGGGCTTGCTCTGTACACTGCATTGGGCTGACGGTGTGCCAGAGCAGCTCTGCAGCCCCTGACTCCCACAGCCCCCATCTCACTGGTTACTGGTGAGAGAGAGAGAGACAGACAGATAGAGAGAGACACACACACACAGAGACACACACAGACAGTGAGAGAGAGAGAGAGAGTTAGAGGCAGTGAGACAGACAGACAGACAGACAGACAGAGGAAGAGAGAGACAGAGATAAACAGACAGAGAAACAGAAAGAAAGAGAGAGAGAAAGACAGAGAGAGAGAGAGAGAGAGACAGACAGACAGACAGACAAAGAGAGTCAGAGGCAGACAGACAGACAGACGGACGGATAGACAGAGAGAGTCAGAGACAGACGGCTAGCCAGACAGAACACACAGGAAAAAACCACAGAGGTGTGTCCAAACAGCCCTACAAAGTGTCACAACTTTCTACTGCGGCTATGCAGTTTTGATGGGTTTCACACACACACACATACACACACACACACACACACACACAGAGAGGCATACCCATATACACAAAGATGCAAAATGCCCCCTCTCTCATCAGTCCCGCTTCTTTTTTCTTCTGGCTGAGCGAGCGAGTGAGGAGGGAAAATGGGAGAGAGGGATAACAAGGGAGATACATTGCTAGGTAGCTTCTGCTTTGCTAATGACATGTCTGCAAAATCATTATATCACTCTGTCTCTCAAATGTTATGTGTTTTCGCAGCTGTCTGTATGAGTTTTCACAGCTGATAGCTGTTCCTGTACGAAAACGTAGCATCACTTTGCCAGTATTGATTTTGTTTTCCCACACTAATTTGCCGTTGCTATGAGCGACCAACTTCAATTAGTATCAGCACTGCGTGAGATGGGAAAACATTCAGAGCCAAATTCACATTTTGCCATACAGCATTGATCTGTCAGGCCACATTGTTTTCACATTCATTCTGTGTGCAGAGAATGACAAATATTTAGTGATGTGTGAGAGACATTCTCTAATTAGTACCTATTCACACTGATGAAAGCTGCTCTTTTCATACATTCACCAAAATCATATTTCAACTCAGTTCCATTTTCAAAGGACATAAGAACTATCAGGTTAAATTTCGTGTCAGTCCTCTATTCTGTAAAACTTTTATTTGCTATTTACAGTATTTTTAAGAGCATTACATATATTAGTAAAGATCTAAATGTTTATAGTTGCATCCATGTGAGATTTGAGGAAACATATTGACCAAATTATTTCACAAAAGGAGCAAACCGATTTTGGGATTAGTTTTAGTCCCTGTCCAAGAGACCAGTGGCATGAAAGTGATAAACTTTGGCTTGATATCTAGGCTCCTGTGAATGGAGGATACTTAAGACCATTTATTCACCGTATCAGCTGTTACTGATGAGTCATACCCCATTCATGTCTTCATTTGCCCATGTTTCAATTGAAATGACTTTCATGCAAAAGTAATTTCATAAGAGCAGCCCATTAGATAAATGGAAATTAATGCATTTGGATGGTCATTATTCATATGTTCACCGTCGTAAGGCATAAATGCACTCCCAATCCAGGGAAATACATCAAACGGAATGCTTGACTCATATATTTCGGTACATTTGACCAATAGCTGGCAAAGGAGTATATTTCAAAATTAATATTTTAATAGATGTCCTACTAGGCTCGCAGACCATCATATAGCAATTCAAGGGATAAAACACACATGCCCAAACAGAGGCGTGGACACGTATAACCTAATTCACACTAGACTAAAAACGGATACGTACAGTGACTGAAGTACACAGAAACTCTAAAAATGTAAGAACCACATGCTCCCATAATTCATTATAAATTCCCATAAATTCCCATAATTCATCAAATATTAACTGTCATCATTCATTCCAATATCTATTTCTGAAAAGTGTGCACAGAGTTTCAGCTGTGTTCATAGCTTCCTAATGTGGCTTAGGACTTTTGCTCATTCGTCTCAATTCAGCTTTATTCCATTCAGTTTTAATGGAACTGTTCACATTGGTCAAAAAAGGAGGAAGTGACCTTTTTTGTAACATACGGGCTCACTCTAGTTTTACAACACGTTGTGTACAACACTCTCTATTTGACAAAACCTCAGATGGTTTTTCATCAAACAGTTAGATTTTCCTTTTTTTTAATATATTTTCATAAAAGCACGCTGTCTCTTTCTTTGAGGGCATAAATTGCACTTATAACCACACAAAATCGTCACTGCCATTGACCCCTGACAGCACACATATGTCTTTGAGACATCTATGCGATGTTCGCAAAACTCATCAGGGAGACATCTATGTTATGCCATTTCTTCATTGGGACAACATCCTCAAGACATCGTCTCTTGATGTTCAGCCAACATCTTTGCGATGTGTATGCAGTGCTCGCGAATCCATTGGGAGGGCATCTATAGTATGCTGTTTGCTCATTCGCACAATGTCGCTGAGACATTTTCGCTTGACACTCAGCCAGCATCATGTTGCTCTCTCGACAACATACTTTGATAGCAACCCGAGGTTTGGGAGATCTCTGTAAACATTTATAGATTGGTACCACATTTCTCCTACATTTGTTCTCAGAAAGTACGCCAATATTTCAGTAGTTCTAACAACTTCAGCCATAGCAACACCATAAGAACAGCTTAACTCATCTAGTGTGCTGTATTTTAAAGCTAAGGAGTTGGAGATGAGTATCCATATTTTAATCCATGCATTAGAGATTTGTTCCCTCCTAGACATTGGAGCATGGAGGAATGTGTTGTCTGTGAGTCATTACAATGCCACTAACCCTGATGTTAGACCCCCACTCCAGCCCAGCACCTGTTCTGTCTTTGCAGGGCATCGGACATGAGAAAATCCCTGTCCTAGGCAAAGTCCACCTGCCTGTTCAAGTTTTCAACCATACAGTCAGTGTGAACTTCAGTATCACTCATATCGCTAAAATGGAGGTCATCTTTGGTAATCCATTCTTGGAACAGGCACGAGTGTGACTGGATTTTGGCTGTGAAAAGGTTGTACTCTTTGGTCAGCAGGTGGCTTACTTCAGCCCAAGGTTATGTGGTAAGAATGGCCCACACCACTGTCCTGGAGTCAGGAAAGGAGTACATTGTGCCAGGAGACACCCACTTCCACACACCTGTGACAGGAGACGGTAAGTGCCAAAAAGGCCTCATAGAAAAACATAAAGTGCTGGTAGCATGGACTGTTGTGGGGCCCTCAACCACCGAGTGTATTCATGTCAGGCTCCATGACTCTGGAACTACCATTGTCACCAACAAGAAAGGAGATGTGACAGGGCTCCCTCAGTCACTGAGGGTGATGCAGACCCTCACCACTGAGACCCAGTGCCAGGAGCACATGGTGGAGTTCTCTGCTCAGCCTTATCCCCTCCATGCTTTGTACACCCAGAGAGTAGGTATAGAGTTCCAGCAAGCTTCCTGTGGTGAAGCGGTATCAGCTTTGGTCAGCTCTTGTAGTGCTACAGTGATGTCTTCTCCACTGGACCTACTGACTTGGGCCGCAGCAACCAGGTCCAACCTGATATCCAGACACAGCCTCGGGTGACAGGGTAACTGAGGTGGAGGTCAGGTGGAAAGCAGCAAAATGCTGACCTGCAGATACAGCAGAGTCTTTGCGCTGGTCTCGTCCAACACAGCAGTCACAGCAGTTGAGCGTCACACCATGTGATGGTTTGCAGGGCTTTAATAGCTGCACCTTAAATTATGCATATCTGCTATGACATATCCAGGATACCCTGGACACCTTAGGCTTTGGTAAGTTGAGCTTATCCCCAGAGCATAGAGTGCTGCTGCTCTCTGCACCAGGAAAGGTCCCTTCAAGTGGAATATTGTGCCATTCAGATTGTGTTATGCACTGGTGACAGAGGCAGTTAATAGACCTCATGATGGCTTAGATGCAGTGGGAGACCTGTCTTATGTATCTGAATGATATAATTATCCTAGGCAGAGATATACTAGAAATGATGCACTGCCTTACCTAGGTGTTTGACCAGATATGCCAAGGTAACATGAGGTTAAAGCTGGAATAATATTGTCTCCTCTATCTTCTATCTATCTATGAGGTTGCCTATCTGGGATACACTTACTCCGAATGACACTATGTCTTTGCTGGCTTGCCACTGCACATGTCCCTGGTTATCCTCTTGACAATGGTGAGTTTATCCTTGATATTGATGCTAGCAATGTTAAAGTCAGAGCCAGCCTCTGACAGATACTGCACAATGAGGAACGTGTGCTAGCTTTTGAGGTTGTCCTCCACCTGAACAGGGCTACTGTGCAACACAAAGGGAGTTGTTAGCATTGGTGGACTTCACCTACCATGGGGTAGTGGAGGCCCTGTTTACTGAGTTTACCGACCTTGTGAAATCCCATGCCCCAGGAGAGATTTGTCTCACTAACACCCATGACTCCATCCTGTACACAGGCTGGACCTCAGAACAGCTGTAGGAGGCTCAGGTGGCAGATACAGACATTGCTCCCATTAAGAGATGTTTAGAGACAGGGGAAGAGCATTCTCCATAGGTGAAGGTTTCACTATACAGATCAGCCATTCAGATATATTGGTTTCAATGGAAGAGGCTATACTTTAATCAGGGAATTCTGGTGATGTTTTAATGCACCGACAACCGCCTGTTTTTTTTCTGAGGATTGTGCTACCTTGTGTTCTTCAGCCTGAAGTAATGAGACAGATATATGAAGGACCTGTGAGTGGCCACACTGGGGTTGTATGCATGTTCATTCGTCCACATACTCGTTACTACTGGTACCAGACACGGGAAAATGTCACTCTCTGCTGCCACACCTGCACAGAGAAGATGTTCTGAAGGGAGGGGCCTAATTGTTGTCCTGTTTTGAAAACATTTCCATATTTCTCTATTGTTTCTGTATTTTATGATGTGTGACAATAGACGGACTATTCTAGTTTTGGGGTCTGCAGTACATGCTGTTATTGCTGTGTTAGTTTTCTGGTTAAAAAAAAATGAAGAACGTGGTGCACTGAATTGAGGTACTACATAGAGAACATACTACATACTACATGTTTTAGTGTGTGTCATGCCTGTATTTATGTTTGCTGAGCCATGGTCTAACAAAAAGGACTTGTTAAGTGGTGACCTGAAAGTGTTACTCTGCCTTATTAGTGAGGAAACTTGTGTTTCTTATTTCGGAGAGAAGCAGAGCTATGTAGTGATGTAAATTAACACCATACACAAGACTACTTTATAGGAACTAAGGTAAACATGTAATGTGTGTTGTGGGTTAGGGTTAGGGTTAAGGTATATTAACACGCTTCATTTGCAGAGTCAGTTTAAGAAAGAAGCCACAGTGAGGACCTTCAGAAAAATAAAAAAGGGAACTAAGCACTACACTTTTTTTGTTTTGCTGGACTGAAGTAATGTATAATTGCCATCCAGAGCAGGGACAGCACTGGTAAATTAGGTAGTATGGCTTTAAGAGAGCAGTGGAAATTGGGTTGTCTTTTTCCCAGGGCTTTGGTTATGATATGAGAAAAAAACTGTGGATGGGCAGAGAAAATGAATCTGAGGGTGAGGGACAGGTTATTTGGTCGGAACAAATGCTGGGTTATCGTGTTGTACTGCACTTTAATTTTGTAAGTGATGAATTATGCAGTCCATCAGGACATAACGAAGTCCCATCATCTCTGAACTGTGGAAACACTGATCACTGTCAAGCCGAATGTTTCCCCAAAGCTGAATTGACCAAAGCGAGTGTAGTTAGCTTGGCTGTGGAGCCAGGAGAATGTGGCTCCCGCGTGTCTCCTTACCCTAATTTGGAGACAGGAAATAGGAAAAAAGGTAACAACAAACAGCACACGTGGCCTGATGCACCGCTGTCATCCTGCCGCTCTCTAGACAGTGTGCATCGACAGCGACCTGATCTTTACGAGATTTCTATACGAGCTTTGAAACAGGTACGCAGTTTCTGCTACACTGTGCCGATGTATTTCCCAGGTTAGTAGACATAGATCCGCTACAGAGCAGCAGGGTAGCGGCTTAGCATCAAGCAATGATATCTCTGCAATTATCTCTCTTATTGAAGATGTCTTTTCTGATGGATTTGCAAACATCGCATATATGGCTCAAAGACGTCAGCTGAGCGTTAGGCCACAATGTCTCGGCAACATTGTACCAATGAGCAAACAGCATAACGTAGACACCTTCCCGATGGGTTTTGTAAGCATCGGGTTTTGCAAGATGTCACAAAGTTATATGTGTGCTGTCTGTGAAGTACATCTTCTAGAGAGTGGAAGGTTTGTCAGCTGAGTGTCAGGCAAAGATGCAACATTGTGCCAATGAGCAAACGGCCCATTATAGATGCCTCAGTAGATTTGCAAGCAATCGCATAGAGCAAGGGTGTCAAAATCCAGTCCTGGAGGGCCATGGTCCTGCTGTTTGTCTTGTCGACCAACTAAATACAATCTCTGATTGGCTGAAGAGCGTGCGCACCCGTTTTCAAGGTGAAAATCAACGGGTAACTGAAGAGATGAAAACAAAAGCCGACAGGACCCTGGCCCTCCAGGACCGGATTTTGAAATATGTGACACAGAGGCTTGTTTCTCAAAGGCGTGTGTGTGCTGTCTGGGTAGATGACGCTGGGAAATTTTGCGTCCGTTTACGTTGCTAAATTCTGATCTTCAGCCGACATCTCCCTTTTAGGACTGTATTGCTCTCGTTGTGATTCGCGTGTCAGGTGCTCAGGCCATTGTTAAACTATGTTTGAAATTCTGATCTTCAGCAAACATCATCCTGCTACCTCTGAAATGCTGTTTGTACTGATGCACTGACGAGGACCGTGCCACTCTCATTTTAAATCTCATGTCCAGTGTTTGGACAATTGCTAAACTATGTTCAGAAATAAAGTGTGATATTTGAATGACTTTCTGCTGTAATGCCCAAATACTTGGGTTGCCTGAGAACCTGTGTTACAGTGTTTTGGGAGTGAACTGAGAGTGCAATTTTAAGGTATTTGAAGAGGAGTAAGAATTGGTACCAGTTTAAGCAGGTGAAACTGTCATTAAATTGGGGAGCAGCATTTAATCCATGTTTCCTTTGAATAGCTTACATAATCCAGTATGATGAAATGTAATGAAATTTACAATGAAGTGTTTTGTGCAATTATTTAACATGAAATTTGATTAAAATAGTACAGCAAATAAATTAGATAAATTTAAATCAATAGTCAATTCAATAGCTGCTAAAAGCTGGTAAGCACGCAGCTTGAGGTTATAAGGATTTGTTTTTATGTTAATTATTCAGTTCAGTTTGCCTTTTAAAAGTTACTCTCTAGAGGCTGAATTTAAATGTGTTTGGATAGCTCCTCAGTTTCCACTCAAACATTTAAAATAGTCAGACTGTGGCTTGGATCTGTGCTCACTCCCCGCAAAGTGGATTTCAAAATGTAAATGACAGAAAACATTGGTAAATATTGGCCTGCTGAAATAGTGCATCGGAGACATCATATTAATGATGTGACTAAAGGGATGTAAGCATTGTAATGGGACTACATGTGGAATAAAAAGGGTAGACATCCGATTCCACAAAGTTTTGGCCCTGGTACAAAGAGATGTTAGATGACAGAGAAAGACATACAACATTCATTATAGCAGGATAACTGGGGCATAGCTGTCACAAAGAAACTGTGATCTGAAAAGAATGAGGCCTGTGACCTGCATGCATTTGCTCTCTTCAAACCGCACAGAGAATGCCATCCTGGCCTTCGGAAATGGCACCGATCTGAAATCTGCAGCCAACCAGCCCAGAGTGCCCAGCCTGGCAACCGTCCATCACAACCAGCGCCTAGCAACCAGCACCATCAGCACCACGACCACCGCCACCCAGGGAGCTGCCATGGAAACAGAGCAGAGCATCCTCAATGCCCAGATACCGACACAGGTGACGCAAACAATATCACATCAGACGACGTATGCGTTGGTGTCTGATTCGTAACCGAGTCACGGCCAGCAGAGGTATTGGTAGGGTTGTGACATCACACCGTATGAAATTGGTCCAAAATATCTGAGAGACACAAAACCTAAGAATAAAAGTTATCCATAAATACTCTAAAGCTTATAAGTTCTTCAGACTCAACCAAAATTTAGGATACCTTAGAAGACGCTCTCTGCTTAGTCGGAAGTTGCTATTATCCTGTGGATCTTAGCAACAGGGGATAAAAGATAACCTAAAATAGAGTAGGTTCCGATACAACTCAATTTTTTCGACATGATATTTGTTTTGTTGGGTAAAACAGGCAAAATACTTCAACACTGTTGGCTGTTTCACTATTTCAAATGTCAAAAGCTTTACTGAGAAACATTCTTCAAAGTGAATTTTTCACATGATGAGAGTAGAAATAAAATGCTTTATGATTACCTCCTGTGTCCTACTCTGAGGTCGGAGTGATTTTACCCTGAAACTCACTTGCAGCCTGATTCCTGGGAGCGAAGCAGAGACGCTTTATGAATACCTGCACTGGTTTAAAAATGTTGCTGGATGAGAAAACTGCAGCTCTATTTGTTGAGAGAGAGAGAGAGAGAGAGAGAGAGAGAGAGAGAGAGAGAGAATGTCCTGAGTTGATTTTAAATGAGTGTGAGCGTATTCATCCGGTGGAGCTTCTCCTGATGTTAGAGAGAAAGATAGATGATATGAAAGGAGACAGAATGAGAAAAGGAAGAAAAAGACAAAAGAACGACTGAGGAGAGATGACAACTGATGGAGTATTTTGTGTCTTTTTTTTCTACAGGTGAATGAGCAAGACAGACTGTGGGATGACTCCACAATCCCCTCCCCTGGCCTCTATGACAACAGCGCTGATCTTCTTCACCTGTCAATCTTAGCCTGGCTCCTCCCCTTTTTGCTACTCATGCACCATCTTTAGAGCTTTTCAGCCAATCACAGCAGAGCGCCATGTGTTTGAAATGGAGCGTGTGTGTGTATGTGTGTGTGTGTTTGTGTGTGTGAGTGTTTGTATGCTAATGATTAACGGTAGGGATGATAGGATGTGCCCGCGTGTACATGATACCTGTTTATAAATTCAAAGTCTACGGATCACACATCCAAAATATCATAAAAAGGGAGAGAGGGACAGAGACAGCATGACTACTCAATGACTGACACACACACACACATACACATGCACACAGAGATAGACAGATAGAGAGAGAGAGAGTGAGAGAGAGAGAGAGAGAGAGAGAGAGAGAAAACATGGCCACTCAGTTTGACTGACACACACATACACACAGAGAGAGAGAGAGAGAGAGAGAAAACCACTCAATTTGAGGGAAAGAGAGAAAGAGAGAGATAGACAGACAGAGGGAGACAGAGAGAGAGAGAGAGAGAAGGTGAGACAGCAGAATAGCAAAGAAAGGAGTAGATATTGTTTATATGTGCATATGTGAATGAATGTGTGTGTGCAGACCCTCTGTAAGATATACAGTCTTCAGATAGAACTGAGAAATGTCTTGGCTGCACTGCCAAGAATGTAAGACACTCTTCTCATAAAATCACTTTTTTTTTATTACTTTATTTCAATATCTGTTTTCAGTCATATTCAATGGCTAACCAACTATGGATACTCACTAATGAAAATATGTAGGCCCAAGGTTGAGTCTACATATTGCACAAGACATATGTATGATATTAATGTGGGAATCTATGTTAAAAAAAAATGTATATCTTTACTGTCTATGAAGAAGAAGAAGAAGAAGAAGAAGAAGTTCTGGATTTACTGAAGGAATCAGGAGGAGAATCTCTATTTTTTTAATGTGTCCAAATTTCTCCATGAATCATTACTTTGTATCAACGGAGTTCTTTATTTCTCTGTGCGATCACTATTTAGCCCCTCAGGCACAACTCCCATGTTCTAGCCCACACACTTTCTCATACACACATGAATTTCTGAAATGTTAAAAAAAAAACAAAAAAAAAAACTTTTAACAGTCAAATGTTGTGTAAGACACAAAATGTTAAATATTGTGGGGAAAAAAACCCCAAGGTTTATGATGGCAAATTTGATTATGGAAACTTCACTGGAATAACAGGAACGATGGGTGAGGATATTTGGTCGGTTGATGTTTGATTTGATTGTTTGGTGTAAAGAAGAAGAAGAAGAAAAAAAAAAAGCTTTAGCCTACTGCAAGGACTTTATTGGAATAGAAATACTTTAAAATGCAGTGGTACTTGAAGCAACCGCCTAGAACATCAGATGAATACGACCATGTCCACGAACCGCTCTTACAGAACCAGCTTCACACAGCCTATTTAAACGAAGTCTAAACCACCCAGCTCTCCGGCCAGCTCTTACTGGACCACAGCTATGACTCAGCCATTGCAGCCAATGAAAAAAAAAAAAAAAAATCCGTCTCTGTTTCTACAGTGACAGGCAACACAGTGACAGTTTCACAACCCCCCCCCCCCCCCCCCCCCCCCCCCCCCCCCACCCGAGGCTCCAGGATTCAATTTCCCCATAAGCACCAAGAGGCAGGAAAGTGTTTGTTCTGTGAAGAAGAAAGACTGGGGTGATACATTTCGGAACTGTCTTTTTCAAACACACATCCAGAGACTTTTAACCAATCAGTTTCTTGTGGCTGAAAACAGGGGGAGGGGTTTCTCTCAGATGGGTGGATTTCATACTATGTTACCTCCTGAAAAATAAAGTTGCCAGATGAGGATGTACAGAAATATATGTGTGTGTGTCTGAAGGAGAGAGATAAAAGAGAGGAAAGAGAGAGAGAGAGAGAGAGAGAGAGAGAACAAAATGTATTTTGTGTACTGTTGAATGAAACTAAGGTGGAAAGGGAGAAAGGTGAGGGAGAGTTCTTGTCCTTCCCTCCCTCATACTGTAAACTTTTTACTGCCACCTCTCTGTACCCAAACTGACAGAAATAAATGCCCGTCTAGAAATTTTGGGTCACTAGATATCTAGGATACCTAACTGGGTTCTGTCACACAAACACACACACACACAGGAATTAAAAAGAGTTTTGCTGCATACAGTGGATATATCTACGAAATACATTCAGAGGTTTCTGACTTTCTTAAATTGCAAAATTTTAATGATAACTCATAAATGTTTAAGTTCTGTATAAAGTGGTGTCTCATTAGATATGTCATTCTCACTCTTTTACCGAAACAATTGAAACAAAAACATGAAACTTAAGTGTCCTCCCACGCCACCCATCTGCTTAAACACTCGCTGTTTATTTGTGATGGCAGAAAATCAAGAGGCAGATGCTGAAATGTAAGCAAGTAAATGTGGCAGTCTCATACCAAGTGACCCTGAAGCGTGACATTTCTGTCTGAATCAGAGTTCAAAGCTTTTGGGGCTTTACAGGTGACCGCACAGGGAAGTCAACCTCACATATCAACCATTGTTAAAAGTTAACCATTCCCATCGCTATCTTCTCTCAGTCACAATAACACACTAGCATTCTTTTGACGCGCAAGAACGCTCTCGCTCTCTCTCTTTTCTTTAGCATTTCCCATCCGAAAGAGAAAACAAGTTGCCCGTGTACACACTGCCCTCTCGTTGCTCTGCCAAATGTGGATGGACATGACGTGACGTGACGTGACGGGACACGACGTGATTTCAAGTCTGCATTTCATCCATTTATGTTTATGACGCATAACATTGTTTTAGACCGTTCACCATCTGTCTCAGGTTGCTCGGACATGACATGATGACAAATACAAATGACGGCGTCCTCTTCAAAAATCAATTTTATCCTCGGCTGAATGTTTCATTCGCCTTTTTGTTTTTTTTGTTTTGTTCACAGGAGGCAGATCGCAGTGAGTGTTTGCACGTGGGTCAAACTGTAAAAAGCGACTAAATGGTGCTTCTTCCCAAAGCTTCTCTCTCTCTCTCTCGCTCTCTAAAAGTAACGTCGCACCAAAGAGATGGCTTACGTAAACATGTCCCATCGTTGATGACAGGTGTCACTGAGATTCTATGGTCGATACACCAGGGGTTAGCATCGTTAAGGATCTTTTTTTTTTTCAGTAAAAATCTCTGATCTATTGGTGTCTGTCAGAGAATAATGAGCTACATCTCCTTTAAGTCTTTTAAATTTCCTTTAATGGCCTTTTAATGAGGCAAAGATTTGGCCAGTGATAACCTCACCTTTCACACAGATACTGTTTTCGTACCGAGCCCGTTTCAGCTGGGGGTCTGGCGGTACAAACCCAGAAGCAAAATCAGTTTTGGTTAAAGAATTGATTTTTCATCATTTGAAATGAAAAGCCGTGGTACGGGCGGCCCCGGAGGGATAGCCTGCCAAGCAACATTTCTCAGTTAGCTCTCCAACTTGAGCCAAAAGCCTAAGCCGCCCTAACAGGTAAGAAACAGTCCTACAGAACATTCTTGAACTTTGGTGCAAGTTTTATCTGGCTAACATACATTACATATGCATCATGATTTGGGTGTATCACTGCATTGTTCTGTGACCTCTTTGAGGACAAGTTTAGTTATAGGATAACATCATTACAATGTGTTCTACATGGTTACCAAACAAGGCTGTGCAGTGAAGACCGATGCTCTAAAAACACAGATGTTTCACACAAAAAGGGAAACAGGCTTTTGTTGTAGATAAATCAGAGCCATACTGAAATCAGGAATCAGAAGAGACACATAGAGCTTACTTTTAATTATAGACAAAATGTTCTAGGTCATTCTTTTATGTACATATATAATTACAAGGTCAGTTATAATTCTGCTTCTTGTTTTTCGTTTCTTTTTTTTGTTTGTTTGTTTTTTTTTTACACATCCCATCAGCATAAAACCAAAGTTTTGATCATCCTAACATTTGCCATCATAAAAAAAAAAAAAAAGAAAAAAAAAAAAGAAAAAAAAAAAAATCAATCGGAAAAGAACAGGCTTCTAAGAACGCACGTTTTGAAAGCCTTGGGACACGGTACCCGCTGCTAGAAGCAGTCATTCAACAGAAATGGCATTCACATTACTGTCTATTATTATATACAAAAACCAAGAGCACACTGGCTGCTACATTATACATATTAACAAACTACAGATTCAATATCTACAGCGTCACTGTACAGGCCTTGGAGAGGGAGGGGGTTGTATATGTGAATATGTGAGACAGTAGTGAAAAGAGTGATTGTGTGTGTTTGCACAGAAGTGAGATGTTTTAAGAGTTAAGTGTTTGAGTCTTAAGAGAGGCAAGGAGCATTCTGGGAAATGTCTTCCCTCTGAGTTAGAGACCAGCTCCTTACACCAGATCTGCTCAGGTCATTGTGTGTGCTTATGCATGTGTGTGGTCATAATTTCCCTTTAGAAGTTTACTTCTGCAATAAGCATAGCCTCACTGTGTGTGCGGTTTTTTTTAGCAGGTCATTGAAATGTGAACTGTTAAATATCACTTTTTTTTTTCTGTGATGTGTTCAGCAGAAATTTTGTCTTTACATATACATTCATCTCAAGTAAATCACATGACAAATAAAGGAAGTTTACAGTTGTGCTCTGCCATTGGTGACATCACTTCCCGTGGTGTCATGTGAGTAGAAGACCAAACCGGGGTTGTTTTTGCTGTGACTGGTGGCGAGTGTGTTGCTCATAAACACACTGAAACACTTTAACCATGCATCGTATAGACTGTATGGCAGAAAACTACAGCGCAGAGCATTACAAAGCTGTCAGATCTGAGCAACTGAGATCTCTAAGATCTCTGAGACTCAGTAGCACACATATTACTTGAACCACTTGTGTCGGGGGAGACCTCGTGTTGAGGGAAACAGAAGAAGGTTGAGCGGAAGAGGTCAAAGTCTTAACACAAACACACATACACACACACACACAACCGCTGGGGTCATGGTAAGGTGCATCTGGAATGCAGGTGTGTCTGCGGCTGCGTATTCTTACGCCCGGTTACATTTCAGAATGTCAGATCTGATCATTTTCTCTCCTTTGACCTTTACATTTTGTTCCAAAACTCCGCTCCTTACCCTGAGGTCCAACACATCATCCGAAATAGAACGTTACATACACACAAACATGCCTGCACACACACACACACACACACACACACACACACACACACACACAAACGGACACAAATGGGCTGTTTACTTCTCGGTGTGTGTGTATGTGTGTGTGTGTGTGTGTGTGTGTGTGTGTGAGAACACGTAGGCATGTTCGTATAAATTGCAGCAGCTTTAACACAGACTTCTGACATTTTAGTAACCTAAACTGATGGAACCCTCCTCCTTTTTCTCTTTTTCCTCCATTCTCTCTCTTTCTATGTTTGAGGGAAGCTGCAAAATGGATCTGATAAATGGACAGAGCTTTCCGATAAGAGAGGATGAATGAAACAGGAAGAGAGAGTTAAAGACCATAAAAACAACTGGGCAGATAACAGTGTAGGATCAGATTAGAATAGAAAAGAGTCACAAATGAGCATACTGGTACAATAAGAGGTGTTACATACACCCGCACACAGCCACCCACCCACACTCTCTCTCTCTCTCACACACACACACACACACACATACATACATACATACATACATACATACAAACAGTCATGCTCTCTCTCTCTCACACACACACACACACACACACACATACATACATACATACATACATACAAACAGTCATGCTCTCTCTCACACACACACACACACACACACACATACATACATACACACATACATACAAACATACAAACAGTCATGCTCTCTCTCGAGTACCTTTGCTAAAACACCCCCAAAGCAAACAAACAATAGAGATGAACGGTTTGTGTATGTGTGTGTGTGTGTGTGTGTGTGTGTGTGTGTGTGTGTGAGAGACAGTGTAGGAATGAACACACGGGGCTGTTCATCTTTGAACTCTTTCTCATGATGGTGTCGAAACTCTCATGCTCTGAATTCGTTTTGAGCTTGTTTTGAGTTCTAAATTAGGTTTTGTTCCACACACACACACACACACACACACGCATGCATGCAAACAAACCCACACACACCACCGTTAAGTCTTGGTGATGTGAAAAGTCAACCGATATAAGCCTGTGAAGTTGCTCATCTGTAATCCATCCAAGCAGTACGGTTTAAGAGAGGGGTCCACCAAATGCCTCAAACAATGCACCAGGGAGGAGTTTGAGTGTGTGTGCGTGCATGCGTGTGTGTGTGTGGTGTTTATATAATAGCTGTACAGCCACGGGTTGCTTCCAGAGGGTCCGCTGTACGTTGTTATGGAGATGCTGAGGGTTATTCATCCATACGATAAAAACAAAACTAAAGCCGTCGTAATAAGTTAAACGTCGTAAAGTGAACGAGGAAGAAGAGTCTTTTGTGGAGTGTTTTGTCAGGTTAGGGGTTTCCAGGAGAGAAGAAAACTGAATCTCTCACATGTTCTCTTCTCCCCCCCCCCCCCCTCTCTCTCTCTTTCTCTCTCTCCCTCCCTGTGTCTGGGTATAATCCATAGACTTGAAGAGTGTCTTTTCCAGTTTATTACCCCTGTTTCTTCTGGAGATGTGCGAACGTGTGTGTGTGTGTGTGTGTTTGTGTGTGTCTTGAACCCCATCGCCTGTATGGTCCATGGCTCAGTCTTGGCAGGGGTGTTTAAGGGATGGGGAGGGGGTGTCTAGCGTCAGATACAAGTGGCTGGCTGTGGTAAAGGCTGCTGTTTGCGGCTACGCAGGCCTCCAGATTTCTCCTTATAACCCATGCACATTTGTTGAGAGACGTCAACCAACGCGCTTGCCACTGCCAAACCTGAGAGAGAGAGAGAGAGAGAGAGAGAGAGAGAGAGAGAGAGAGAGAGAAGATAAATGTTAAGCTATTTAAGCTGTTAAAATTAGGTCTTTCTAATAAGATGTCTATGAAAAATGACTCCATTTTACAGCTTTCCCCAGTGAGTGATTTTCAGGAGCTTTGCCTGGTCTTCTTCTCTCCACCCCCCTCCCCACAGAGGAAATATGCCAAGAGAATCCATAAAAGAGGACATCTCAGTTGCACACAAGCTGCTGCCATTACAACGGCTGTCTGAACAAAACCCATCGGAGAAGAGAGAGACAACAAGACACACACAAACACATACACTCACCTGATTGACCAGGAGGAGGTATGCCCCCAGGACCTCTGGGTAATCGAACGAAGATGGAGAGCACAGCCGCCTTGTTCCCAAAACACGGCTCCAACGCTATGGGTTTAGGCACAGACTACAGAAAGAACGAGAAAAACACACACATTAAAGAGGCCACAGCCTCACATAAGCAGATTTTTTTTTTCCATGTTATTGATTAAAAGAAGTTTCCATCTTGCTGAGATGCCGTGACTGACACTTGGGCAGACCTCTGACCAAAAAGTCCCTCCCACTCAGTCTCCGATGCGTTTCCTGTGATGCCAGCAGTTATTACAGGCTTCACATTCAGAGACTTCTGACAAGCGGGCAGAGTATGAGATTTCATTACAGTGGTCTCTGTGGCCTACCCCGCTCTTTGTACATGTGTGTGTGTGTGTGTGTGTGTGTGTATGTGTATAGTCCATGGCTGCAGTTAAAAGCATTTATACTCCTTTTTGGGGCATCATGGCACTACTTCAAACATGTACAGTCCAAATCTAGTGCCACACACGCACGCGCACACACACACACACGCACGCACACACGCAAACAGCAAGAGTAAGTGTATCCTCTTCGATACACTCAGAGTAGTCAGTGCTCCAGCTCTGACCTACATTACTTTACACATTAATTCTGTTCTCAGTGCTTAAGGCAGGCTCTCTCTCTCTCTCTCTCTCTCTCACACACACACACACACACACACACAAAAACATGCAAGATCTCCATTTACATATCTTCTGCTGTGTTAGAGGGTTGTGTGTGTGTGAGTGTGTGTATGTGTCTGTATGTGTGTCTGAGTGTGTGTGTGTGTGTGTGTGTGTGTTGAGAGGAAGGCTTTCTGCCTGATCTGCAGTATAATACCATGCAGTGTGATCAGCATAGGACTCTT